>NW_003852411.1:14016303-14041656 GCF_000181295.1 Otolemur garnettii
GGAGGTTGCTGTGAGCTGTGATGCCATAGCACTCTACCCAGGGGGAGAGCTTGAGGCTCTGTCTCAAAAAAAGATATATATAAAATTCATGGTATTCTCCAAAGAGCAGCATGATTTCCAAGGGTTTTGATGCAAATAAAATTTTGAGACCCAGTGACTAAATCCAAAGAAATATTTTTAGTCCTCTGATTTGTTCTTGTGGTAATAGCCTATCTGGCTATTGTGTTTATTCATTTTAGCAACCAGTATTTATTGAGCACATATTATGTTTTCACACAGCTTATTGTCCCTGCTTTTGTTATTGACATTTACCACCTTCTCTTGTGATCTCTTCCATGTACTCTGCGTCCCTGGAGGGTACAGGGACCATGGCTTTTCTTTTTCTCTCTCTCATCACAGTCAGCTCAGCACTTGGACCAGGCGCACAGACCATATTTACTGAATGCAGGAGTGAACAAGTAAGTAAACAACTGAATAAAACGGCGCAGCAGAAGGTGAATCCTCAGCACCAGTGCTCTCATTCCGACGCTCTATTGCCACCCCATTGTAAAAGCCATTGCGACCCGGTAGCTTGCTACATCAGCAGTGTCAATCTCACATGTCTAAAATGCCATCCATCATTTTAAAAGGCAAAGTAAGTCTGACATAAGCTTATTACAGTTTTACAGGGCTTGTGTGCTTCATTTCTAATCTCTAACCCATCATCAATCCCTGTTGATTATACCACATACACACACGCACAAAATCATAGCAATTGACTACTTTATGGGGATCTGAGCAGTTTCATTCTACAAGTACTTACAAATGCCATGTATTATGTCTGTGGCAGAAGTTGGGTCAATAATGAATTATTAATACCAATGTTTATTTGAAACACGCCCAATGCTATGGTAACTTTTGCCTTTGCCCAAGCTATTCTGAGTTCTGCCCCTTCTCCAGAGCTTGTCTATCAAAACCATACTTTATCTTCAAGGCCCAGATCACCTAGTGATCTCTCAGAATGACTTGGGCTGGCCTCTCAATCTCTGTAGCAGCTTGCACCTGATGGCATGCTCCTTGCACCTGGACTTTGCGTTTGATTCTTCCGTGTGCAGAGTCCTGCTGGTGACATGAAGGTTCCTCTCCCAGCACTGCCTGTGGGCAACCCGAGCCTGAGCACCATGGCTTGTTCACCTTTCTACCTGTTCAGTGCCTCGTGTAACAGACACGTTCTGAATGCAGTTTGGCTAAACTGGTCATCTAGCCACCAGTTAACATTCATTTTTTTTTCATAAGCTGACTTTTCTGTTTTTCTTTTTTTTAGTAGTGAGGCTATCTGACTTTGCCCCTCCTAGCTGGGTTCTGGTAACTTTAGCTGAAAGCCCAGTCCAGTTCCGTGCTCTCACCTCTGTGGGCAACAGCATAACATTAAAAAAAGCAGCTCCCTCGAGTGCTCCAGAATTTATTTGGGGAAAAACTCAAGCTGTTTCTCTTTGAAGTGGAATGGGAGTCAGAGGTGAACCCTGGCCAATGAGCTGCGTGGGAGGTTTGCAACGAGAGAGGTTTGCTGAGAGGTGTTCTCAGCTCTCTGGCTGTTTCTTCCAAATAGCAGACAGACCCCCCCAGCACAGATCTAGGGTTCAGAGGCACCCCTGCTGGCCTTTCTCCTTGGGTACAGACACGGGGCCTCACAAGGCCATCTTCACAGCCTTCCATATTACTAGCATCTGGACCAAAGCACTGACAGCCCCTCCTTCTCCTCTCCCCTTCCCTGGAGAACGTCACATGCTCAATCTCCTCAGCTCTGGCCCTAATGCACACACACAGATAGAAATGAGAAATGGAAATCCAAACCCAGAACATTCACTGCTTTGTCCCTGAACCACACCTAGTACGAATCTACACATTCTGCAAAGATTTCAACTCGTCCCTCAAAGCATGTAATGAATGCTCAGCCACATGCTGTTAGGACCCCCTAACTGGGTCTGGGAGCTCCCCGGTGATGCTATTGTGCCTGGGTTGCAGCTTCTGTGAAGAGAGGATGCAAACACCACTGAAAGACACGTTGCTTGATGGCACAGAGCCTGGGCTCTCACACAAATTGAAATTGAAGAGACTGAACAAGAGTGTAGTCAGTGTGCTCAGCAGAGTGACTGGAAAGCTCTCCATGAAGACTTTCACCCGTCAGTCCTGGTGGACCCACGTCACAAAGCACCGATAGCAAGCAAGCAAGCCTTTCCTCTATTGCTTCTGGTATGGCATAGCTTGTACTGCCTGAAAAAGGGAAGGTAGTTCATGCTTCCATTGGCTTTCAGGCTGAGTGATAAGCAGAAGGGAATTCTTGGGGTGAGGGGAGATGGACTGAGCTGGGCATCTGTGTTGATGGGAAGTGCCCAAAGGGGTATGTAGGGACACATCAGTTGAGATGTTTACAACTCCATCAGTAACCTTCCTTCCTCCTCAGGGGCAATACAGCCCTAGACCCCTGAATAATTTCCAAACCTTTCTTTGAAGTATATTTCTCTTTTTTTTGGTGTCCAAATGTAACCCCAGAAATAGACCTATGTCTTCTGCCCTCTGTGACACCCAACCTCAGTGTTCCTCTTCCTCCCTTACTCAGTATTACCTAGTTGCTAACACTTTAGCCTGTATGGGGGAACATTAGGGCAATAAAAAGAGGCATGGTTTCTATTTCTGCAGATTGTTTTCAAGGCTGAATGATTATATCTTGCCTATCCAGCTTAGAGAGCCTGCTGTCCAGAGATACTTTTCCAAATACAACTTGGCATATTTCAAAGGCATTCTGGATGGCCCAGATACTACGGGTACTGTGTGGTCTCACAGCCCTTTGGCTTGTAATCCAAAGGGAACCTCTCCAGCGACCTGGAGGGGGATAGGGTGTGTCACCCCACACTGTTAAGCCACAGAAGTGTTGAGGGAACATGTCAGGCACAGGCCAGAGAAAGAGGATTTTTTAAAGAGTTAATGTGGCCCCATGGTTCAAAATTCAAAAGGTACAAGACAGTTCTATAGGTCACATTTCCTGGAGGCAACAGATATTATTCAGTTTTGTGTCTATAGCTGTGCATATACAAGTAAACATCTTGCATTTCTGCTCCTTCGTCCGTCCTCTTTTATAACCCCAACACTAGCATATTTATATAAACACTCTAGGCATGCTGTTTTTTTCACTCAGCCACATACCTTGGAAATCATTTCACATCCATTATATACTAAATTTCCTAATTTTTTCTGTGAATGAATACAACAGTATTTGACTATCTTAAAGTATCACAAATTATTTAACAAGTCCCCCTTTGATAAACATGTAGATTGTTCTTTGACAGTTCAAACAACGCTGTAATACACATCTGTGTGCCTATCTACAAGTATGATAGTAAGTTAAATTCCTAAAAATGGAATCGCTGAATCAGATGGGATAGACATTTCTAATTTTGACAGGTGTTTTCAAAATGCCCTTCAAAGAAGTTGTACCAATTTACTCTCCCACCAACAATACTATGAAAGCACCTGTTTTTCTAGAACCTCACCAACCATTTATTAATCTTTCTGATGTTTGCTGAGAGGTAAATTAGCATGTTACATAGTTTGCACTTTACATGTTAAAGAAATCAATCTTTTGTGCATGAATTAAGCCCCTGTGTCCTAGAGGGAATGAAGAGTGTCTAGTATCTAGTTTTACCAGACCAGCACATTTGTGAAGTCTAACAGGGTCAGACTTGACAAACATTTTTTGAGTTTACAAATAACAGCCTTTAATCATGATGGTTCTGGATTTGCAGCTACTGTGTGTGTCTGTTTTAAATGGGAAGAGAGAGGCCCTGTGGAAGGAGCAGGGACTTTGGAACCAGAGCGACTTGGGCTCCAGGCACGGCTCTGCCACTTACTAGCTTTGTGACCTTAACAAAGTATTCAGCCTCCTCCATACTGTCTCCTCATGTGAAAAAAAGGGGATAATGCTGATTTTTCAAAGCCTGTGTCTGGCACATCCAAGGTACTTAATAAATGGAAGCAACTTTCATTATTAACGTGATTAGTGTTAACGATCACCAGGCCAGATTCTAAGCCTCAGTGCATTTTTCATAATTGACAGACCCTGAGATGGCCCAACCAGAGTCGAATGGCTCTTTTGTCAAGTGGCCACCAGAAGATTCCCAACTCCTTCCCTAATCCACCTCAGCCTTTCCCCAAAGTTTTCAGGGGTTCACTAACCTCCCACCCTGGCCTCTGGGTGACACGATTCCTGTGCCAGGTGATGTCTGTGCTCAGACGGAGGCACTAAGCAGTGTTCATTTCCAATTACAGATGGGCAAGCTAGGGAAAAAAACAGAAATCCTGGGCAAACACGAGGGCTGCTCTCACGAGCACAAGCCCCTCTCTCCTTGCCTTTCCAGAACACTGCTTCTGATGAGGCCTCCAGCTCTGGCAGGAATGCTAGTGATGCCTACAATGAGGGATTCTATCCATGCATGTCACCTTCCTGCCACCGTCTCAAATGACTTAGAGGCTTTTCCCATTCAGAGACGCTCCTACCTCATTTCATCCCCCAAATGGCAGAAACTACAGCCATGCTCCTCGCCTGCATCCTGAGAGAACCCTGAGGCGGGTGCAGCTGCCCATTTGCCCAGCGCTCCAGCTGACCCTCCAGAGAGCCACGTGTCCTCTCTGGATGGCCGCGCGACCCTGACTCCGTATGCTGCTTAGTTGCTCTTATGTTTGGAGCTGGAACCTCCGTAGAAGTTGAGAAACTGTACCCATTTTCAGAGACCACTTTTGCTCTTTAATCCCCTAGTTCAGCCTGAACAAAGGGGCAGGCTGTGAGTGTCTGTTACTCCGAGTTCTTTGTTAGTACAGAAAGCAAGCCGCTTCTTTCCGAACACCAAACCCGGAGAATGACAGACAAAGCGAGCCCTCCAAGTCCGGGTCACTGTCGCCTCTCACACAGTGTAAACCTGATTCTGGCTCAGACGCTGGAGGGCCTTGCAGCGCACCGAGACTCGACCGCGTAGACGTCAACCCCTGCCCGTTACAGGGCCACCTCCTCGGACGCGGGCCCTCAGCCTGCCTGCCTGAACCCCGCTTCCCACCCAAGCCGGGTCCTGCAGCCAAGCCAAGGGTGGGCCATGGGGCTGGGGCGGGGTCCCTACCCTGTGGCCCAGCAGCCTGGAAAGGACAAGGCAGAGGGATGTCTGCACCCCCGCCGCGTCGAACTTGCCGAGAAGAGCGAACTTCCAGGGCCCACAGTTCCTCCCTAGTGTGACAAGCACCCCAAGGGCGCTGACAGAGAGACCGATCTCCACCCCAATCCTCGTCGTTGCCTTTGGAGTCCCGGAGAACTAAGGAAGCCACCCCGTGCGAGGTCTCCTGGGACTCTACCCACTCCACCCGCCAGGCTGGGGCGACAGCCGGGCCGTGAGCGCCGACTTTCTCCCCACGCTGCTCTGTGCTCGCCCGGTTCTCTCCACTGGCCTCTGAGCAGCAGCTCCGCTGTGGCCGGCGGCTCCAGCCCTCGGGACTAGGGTGCGGGACGCAGGCTCTGGGGTCTCAGGACAGGGGACAGTCGCCCGGGGCAAGTCCGGCTCCTCCGTCCCTTAGGCAGGCCGGTGCCTCTGCTGTCCCGGACGCGCACTCGCCGGCCGAGAACCTGTCCCCTCAGGCCTCGCCACTTAGGCGCCCACCTCGCTCCGTGAGAGTCCTCGCTCTATTTTGTAAAACTTGAGGAACATCCCCGAGGAGCCGAGCCCAGGTCTGCCGGTACGAAACCTGGGGCACAGACCGACGGCGGAGGATTGGCCCAGCAACGCGCGGCCGCACCCGCACCCGCCCGCCCCAGCGCCCCGGCCATCTCCGGAGCGTGCGGCGTCGCCAACCCGGTCTTCACCGGGACCCCGGGAGTAGCGGGCGCTAAGGCGCAGCAGCCGGTCGGTGTGGGGTCCGGTTGGGATGGAGGCGCCGCGAGGCCGGTGGGTGAGGACAAGCTGAGGGGAGCGGTTGTTGCGCGCCTGGGGTCAGGCGCCGGGTGGGTCCCGCCCCACGGAGGGGGCGCCGCCACCCGAGGCCTGGCCCGAAGGCCGGGGATGCGCCCCGCGCCGCCGCGCCCTTCGAAGAGAGAGGCGCCAGAGCGAAGAGGGAGAGCCGAGCGCCCATCCAGCCCCAGACTCAGCCCGGGACCGCTGCGGCCGAGGCAGAGGGACGTGGTCCCAGGCGGGCTTACCCGGGAGTCGAGGTGCCCTCGAAAGTGCGCCGCGGCCAGGCACATCCACGCGCGGAGCCGGGGCCCCCGCGGGGTCCTCGGGCCGCCGGGCGCGCCGCCCGTGTCCTGGTCCCTGCGCGGAGGCGCGCCCCGGCCGGCCCCACAGCCCGCGGCTCCGCTCGGCCGGCGGCTCCGCGCTCCGCGCGCTCGGGGTCTGCGCGTCCTCCGGGCGCCGCGGCTGGGGCGGCCCACGTGAGGCTCCGCGCGCTCCCCGCGCTGCACTGGCTGGACTGGCCCGGCTCTGAGCGTGGAGCTTCATCGCCCCTCCAGGTGGCCGAGGCTGGGGGCAGGTACCGCGCGAGCTGATTGGCGCGGGCCGGAGTCCGGCGAGAATCCCCCACTGGAGCGGGTGACGGCGCGAGGGCGAAGGGAAGGGCTGCAAGCGCGCGGCTCGCGCCTTCCAAACACCCTTCCCGGGGCTCCGCCGCCTTTTTGTCTAAGAAATGTAAACTCGGAGTCGGGCGCTCCCGGCGCGCCTTAGTGCGTGGGACTTGGCGCGCTCCGGTTCGTCCGGCACCGACAATCCGGAGACAATGGGAATCTTAGGGACCAGGCTGTGTCGCTGTCCACTGGAAAGACACTGCCTCGAGGGCCTTCCTAAGGGTCGTTTGTTTTCCTAGTTCTGGCCCGCACTGTTCCCTGGAAATCCAATGACACCTGGATTCCCCGCTTTTGAAGGGTACCCCGTCCCCCAAAGCGGGCTGGGATGCCAGTCAGAGTATAACTAGAGTTGTGAGGGCGAGATCTGGCCAGAAAAGACAGGAAGGGAGAAGCGAAGCTTCAACACAGGAGAAAGGTTAATGGTGCTCTAGATTTCTCCATGTAAACCATCTTCTGTCAATGTTTTAAAACTCTGCGAGTTTCTTATTTGCTGTACCCCAAACTGTAAGTTCTGACATCAGTAATTCAGAAAGTCTGCTGAGAAAACATGGCAGGTGGAGATGGAAGGAAACTGTCACTTCTTAGCACCCCCAAAACATCTTAATACAGAACTTTTACCTGTTCTGGTCTCTTCATCTTTCTCCTGAACCTGCTATTCTTGGCTGCACTGAAGATAGGGGAGGAGAGAGGGATGGGCCACCCTGGTTAAGACTCAAGGAGGGAGTCTTCCCTCTACATCAAATGTTTTCCTCTTCATATCCAGGATAGACTGGGGGAGGGGATTCAAGGCAAAGGTGATCAGGGTATCGATTTTAAAACTCTAAAACAACTTTTAAAAACTCTTTAAAACATTGAGAAATCAAGCACCCTCAGCCTAGGCCCAACTTACAAAGAAAGGGAGCTGGAAATTTAGCACCCACAGCAACTTTATTATTTCTAAGGCACTCTTCCTTTTAAACAACCATCAAGGGTAAGCTATCCACTCATCATTCCAGCAGGTCTGCTGTTGTTTCAACACTCCATTTTTTTACTGTCCTCACAAGTTTTAAATATTGAGCTCAGATTTTTATGCGCTGCCTTTTCTCAGCACAGTTAAATCTCACACCTACAACCCTCTCTCGCCTCATCTCTTCTCAAAGGCAACACGATGAATTAGGAAAGGGTGTGTAATTTTGCTGTAAACCATCAAACATGGAAAAGTGAATACATGTACAGCCTGGTGAATTATTACAAACCACCACTTGTGTAATCACCACCCAGGTCACTGCCATCACCCCAGAGTCTTCCTTCCTTCATAAAGTTTTCCCTTCCTCCTAAAGCAGCAATATCCTGACTTTATGGTAATTACTTCCTTATGTATCTTTATGGCTGTATCAATTTGTAAAGCATCTCTAACCACTATCATTTAGTTTTGCTTGTTTTGAACTTCCTATAAATGAGAATAATGTAGTGTGTATATTTTTGTATGTGCCTGGGCTCGTTTGTTTGATTGTGTTTGTGGAACATCTATTTCTGTTACATGTAGTTATTATAGTCTCATTTGTTTTCACTGCTACCTAACATTCCCTTGTATGAACATACAATAATTTATTTGACCATTCTGGCCCTATAGATACTTGGATTGTTTCCAGTTTGGGGCTATTATGAGTAATACTGCTAATAACATTTTCATATATATCTCCTGGTGGGCAAGTTCACACTTTTCTTTAGGGCATATACCTTGAAGTAGAATTGCTATAGAGTGCACTTATCTTAGCTTTATTAGATGATGTAAAATTATTCCCTGAAGAGCTCATAAAATTTGCACTTCTGTCAGAGATGTATGGTAGTTCTAGTTGCCCTACATCCTTGCCAAAAAGGATTAGTAGACTTTTTTTTTGGTCAATGAGGTGGATGTTTCATTGTGATCTTCATTTCAGATTCCTACTTACTAATGAATTTGGACACTTCTACATGTGTTTACAGGCTATTTGAATTTTCTCTTTTGTGAAGTGCCTGTTCAGATGTTTGCTCATTTTTCTCTTGAGCTGTCTGACTTTCTTATTGATTCATAAAAGCTCTTTATATATTTTAGCTACATGTGTATTTTAGCTGTCATGTGTGTGCCAATTACAGACTGCAAGTATTTTTTACTTATCTAATGGTATCTTTTAATCATGAATAATTTATAAAATTAGCATTTTGATTTTGAGATAATGATAGAGTCACAAGCAGTTGTAAGAAATGATACAGAGATATTCTAAGAACCCTTTACTCAGTTTCCCCCATTGGTAACATCTTGCAAAAACTGTAGTACAGGGAGGCGCCTGTGGCTCAGTGAGTAGGGCACCGGCCCCATATACCAAGGGTGGTGGGTTCAGACCCAGGCCCGGCCAAACTGCAACAAAAAATAGCCGGGTGTTGTGGCGGGCGCCTGTAGTCCCAGCTACTTGGGAGGCTGAGGCAGAAGAATCGCCTAAGCCCAGGAGTTGGAGGTTGCTGGAGCGACTCTGCTGCACTCCACCGAGGGCGAAAAAGTGAGACTCTGTCTCTACAAAACAAAACAAAACAAAAACAAAAAACTGTAGTACAATATCACAACTATGATATTGGTATTGATACAGTCAAGATACAGAACATTTCTGTCACATAAGATCCTGCTTATCGGTCTTTTGTAGCTACACCTAATTCTCTTCTGCACTCCTCTCCATCCCTGAACTCTTGAAAATACTTACCTGTTTCCCATTAACAAAATTTTGCAATTTCAAGAAAATAGTATAAATGAAATCATACAGTATATAACCTTTTGGAGTTTTTTTCCACTCAGCAAACTGAGTTACAGGTTGTTGTATCAATATTTTGTTCCTTTATATTAGTAGTATTCTATCCTATAGATGTACCATTAACTTCACCCATTGAAAAGCATCTGTTTGGCTTGTTTGTTTGTTTGTTTTTTAATTTTCCAGTTTGGGGTTACTACAAATAAAGTTGCCATAAACATTTGCATACAAGTTTTTGCATGAAGCATGAACATTAAGTTTTCATATCTCTTTGTTACAGGAGACAGCCAGGAGAACCATTGCTATGTTGTAAGGTAGTTGCATGCTTACTTGTTAAAGAGATGGCCAGCCTGTTTCCCAGAGTAGCTGTGTCATTTTACACCTCAACTAGCAATATATGTGTGATCTGGCTTCTCCACATCTTTGCCAACATTTAGTGTTGCCAGTATTTTAAAAAATTTTACCCATTCTGATGAAAGTGTAGCAATATCTCATTGTGGCCTTGAATTCCATTCCCCTAATGGCTAATGATGTTGACTATCTTTTCATATGCTTATTTGCCATCTGTGTCCTCTCTTAGTGAAATGTCTGTTTATGTTTTTTGTTAGCTGGATCTTTTTTTTCCTTAACTATTGGGTTTTCAGAATTCCTTATATAGTCTAGATCAGGTGTCCTCAAACTACGGCCCGCCTAGGACTTCTATCCGGCCCACCGGGTGTTTTTGCCTCCCCTGCCTGTCCTGCTTAGCAGCCGACTCGTCCCCAGGCCCGCAGTCCGGCGCTCCAATGGTCTGAGGGACAGTGAACTGGCCCCCTGTTTAAAAAGTTTGAGGACCCCTGGTCTAGATACTAGTCTTTTTTCAGATGTGTGTGCTACAAATATTTTCTCCTAATTTTTGTAACCCAGCCCTCTTTCCCCTACCCACTCCTGTTATCCTGTCCCCCCTCTCTAACCCATTTCCCTCCTCCTCCCTCCGCCTCCCTCCTCCCCCCAGAGTCAACTCCAGGAACAAGGCAAGTCCTTCCTCCCCCTAGGGTTGCCAAAAACAAGCTTCAGGTAGAAGAAAGAAAAGTCCCAAGTTTCACAAAACCCCCAAGTTCTCAATAGATGAACAATGGTGGAAAACTCACTGAGACTTGATTAATTACTGTTGTATAACCATAACTATTGTAATATGAGATGTATCCATTGTCAACCAAAGCTGTATTAATTATTGTTCCATTGGTGTATCCATGACTACCCAAGTTGTAACCCCCCCCTTAACCAGCCACATTTTGTTTCTGTAATATGCTTGCCCAAAACCTATAAAAGGCAACTCACCCTCACACCTGGACTGCTGACTGTCTCTCGGAGCAGCAGCCCCTGCAGCAGGTAAAATAAATTACCAATTAATTAACCTAAGTGGGGGTCCAACTCTATTTTTCCAGGTCTCCTAAATTATTTCACTAATCTATGGCTTATCTTTTCATCCTTTTTACATGCACTTGGTAGACAGAGTTTTTCATTTTAATAGAGTTCAGTTTTTCAATTTTTTTCTATTATGGGTCATGTTCTTGCCATCAAGGCTAAGAACTCTCTGCCCAGCCCTACACCCCTAAGGTTTTATCCCGTCTTTTTTTTCTGTTTCACATTTTACATTTAAGCCGGTGATCCATTATAAGTTAATTTTTGTATAAGATGTGAGATCTAGGTCAAGGTTCTTTTTTATTTTCTAAAAAGATGCCATTGCTCTAGTACAATTTATTGAAAAGCCTATTTGTCTCTCATTGACTTGCTTCTGCACCTTTGTCAAGAATCAGTTTGGCATATATTTGTGTGGATCTATTTTTGGATTCTCTATTCTGTTCCATCAGAACTTCCACCAATACTGCACAGTCTTGATTATTGTGGTTATTTAATTAATCTTGAAATTGGGTAGACTTATTCTGCCCACTTTACTCTTTGTATTCAAAATTGTTTTAGCTCTTCTAGTTTCTTTTCCTTTCTATTTAAATTTTAGTATAAATTCTTTTATATCTACAAAAGCCTTTGCTGGTATTTTAATATGAATTAGGGAGAAAGCATTCAGTCTTTCATGAGTAAATATAAATGAGCTATAAGTAGCAAGTTGGTAAGTTTTTCTTCTATTCCTATTTTTCTGAGTTTTGTCACAAGTGAGTGTTGAATTTTGTCAAATGCTTTTACATTGGTTTATATAATCATGTAGGGTTTTTTTGTTGTTGTTTGTTTTTTTACATAGGGTATTACTCTGTCACTCAAGGTTGAGTGCTACGGCCAACCAGCAACTGTGTTGCTCAAGCTGGTGTCAAACTCCTAGTCTCAAGTGATCTTCCCACCTCAGCCTCCCAAACTGCTAGAATTCCAGGTGTGAGTCGCAGTGGCCTGAGTTTTCTTTTTTTAACCTATTAATATGATGGATTACACTGATTTTTGAAAACTGAACTAGGCTTGCATCCCTGGAATAAAGCCGTCTTGCTCAAGGTGTATAATTATTTTCATGTTACTAAATTCTTAGTTTTTTAGATTTTTAAAAGATAGCTTTATTGAGATATAATTGATATACAAAAACGTGCATACATTTTTTCCACTGTCTTTTTTTTTGTATTTTAATGTATTATGATGTTTATTTACAACTTTGTTGGCAAAAAAAAAAGAGGGAAATCTTTTAACACAAGGCATTGTAGCTGATTCTGTCAGATAAAATAAATTCCATTTTAAAGGTCCATCTAATTGCCCAAAGACATACAAGTACAGGGCTCTTCTTTTAAACATATAAATACAGGCTCGGCGCCTGTGGCTCAACTGGCTAAAGTGCCAGCCACGTACACCTAAGGTGGCGGGTTCGAATCCCCAGCCCAGACCCGCCAAACAACAATGACGGCTGCAACCAAAAAATAGCCGGGCGTTGTGGCAGGCGCCTGTGGTCCCAGCTACTTGGGAGGCTGAGGCAGGAGACTCGCTTGAGCCCAGGAGTTGGAGGTTGCTGTGAGCGTGATGCCATGGCACTCTGCCAACGGGGATAGCTTGAGGCTCCGTCTCAAAAAAACAAACAAACAAACAAACAAAAAACCATATAAATACAAAGGAAATTAACTCACTCATTAAAAACTATGTCAAATAAAGGGTATTTTAAATGTAAATTTATGTTGTTTCTGGTAGTAACACAGGCCCAATGAAAACCAAAGGCTGGAAAAGCAGTTACACTTCCTACTTGAGTTGAAAGTGGCAACAATCAATCATTTTCTGAATAACCATTGTATTTTCAGTTTATCATGAACTACTCTGCACTTTCTATGAGATGTAGCCAAAGTGAAGAGAAGATGTAAGGAGAATGTTCCTTTTGCGGGGGGAGGAGGCTAATCCCTCCAGAATCACCACGGGAAATAAACATCCCGTTCATTCTAGGCAGAAAAAAATGAATGTAGTCAATTTCAACTCCTGCTGAGTTGACTTAATCTTTTTCAGTGACTTGTTTGGGGTCATTCTTCTGAATCAAGTGTGTTTAATTCTTCTTCTAGTTCATCCAAATCTTCCCCAGTAAAAAGATTTTCATCAACAGGAACGGCATCAATGGCTCCATCTTCCTGTCCCTCAGCTTCATCGTCCTCTTCCAAGTCACTTTTTTCACCATTTTCAGTCCTATCTCCAGAGGCTTCACTTAATTTATTTTCATCTTTATCTGAAGCATATGTGCTGAATCTTTCAAGACTGGCTACAGTAATAGCTATTTCATCTACATCTCCTGGGATATATAGGCTTTACACTTACTGAGTCATCAACCTCATCACCACCTGTTTCCTGGGTATACCAGGTGTCATCCGCTTCCTCATCATCATCATTGACCAGCTCAGGACGAAATTCTAACACTTCTCGGCCACTGATCACTAATGCTTTCCCTGCTTTGAAGTCCACTTTCCTTCTTTCCATATCTTGTTCAAGTTTATCCATTTTCTCTTGTCTTTTCCCTTTCTTCCGTACAAGAAAAGATTCTAGAGTGATTTTGGTAACGTTTGGACCTAGGGCGGAACGCTCTCTCTCGATGAAATCTTCTAATGAAATTTCATCTTCTTTTTTTTCTTTCTTTTTATCTTTTTTCAACACAAATCCAGGAGGAAGTGCATGACGATACATGCAAAATATCTCCCCCTCCATGGCATACCCCAAACCAGCCACGTTTATTGTTTTCAATGGCTTCAAGGAGATGCTTGCATACTATTTGGGTTTTTGGTTTTTCTTTTCCGCCTCACGGTGCTTCTTGTTCACTACTTCTTCCAGCTTTTTCTCATCCCAATTATCCATAGTATCTTTTTCAAGTTCTTCATCTCTTGCATTCATGTAAACACTTCTCTTTTCATATTTTCTCTCCAGAGTCAAGCCATGAGAAAACTTAACACTCATCTCCGTTAGTACATGTCCTTGCTTGAAGAATGCACACACCAGGTATTTGGGATCTGCATCTTTACTTATTTTTTGAGTAGCAACTACAGGTTTGAACAGCGCATTTAGTTCCTGCAATTCTTTCCTCTCATCTTTCTTTGATTTCTTTTCAGCTTCACTCTGTGCTACCTGACGTGGATTTTGTTGACCAGATTTAACTTGATGTGTGACAGCCACGATAAATTTTTATCGCTTTGGTCCTTTCTTATTCTTTAAACCAAAAGTTTTGTCTTCGATAATCTTCTCCTTCTTTTTCTGCTCCACCTTTTTTTTTTTTGAGACAGAGCCTCAAGCTATGCCCCTGGGTAGAGTGCCGTGGCATCACAGCTCACAGCAACCTCCAACTCCCAGGCTCAAGCAAGTCTCCTGCCTCAGCCTCCCAAGTAGCTGGGACCACAGGCGCCTGCCACAACGCCAGGCTATTTTTGGGTTGCAGCCATCATTGTTGTTTTGGTGGGCCCGGGCTGGATTCGAACCCACCACCTTAGGTATGTGGCTGGTGCCTTAGCCACTTGACCCACAGGTGCCTAGCCTGCTCCACCTTTTTACTGCCCCCTGCCTGAGCCTGTTTCTTGGGGAGCATTGTGCAGGAAGATGACAGTGGCCACACTTAAGCGCAGCTGGATACCAGCAAGGCTCCACTGTCTTTATGAGGAAGACTGCCGTGGCAATAGTAACAACACCAACAATAAACAAATGGGATTTAATGAAACTGAAAAGTTTCTGGGTAAGGCGCCAGCCACATACACCTGAGCTGGCGGGCTCGAATCCAGCCTGGGTCCGCCAAACAACAATGACGGCTGCAACCAAAAAATAGCCGGGCGTTGTGGGCACCCGCAGTCCCAGCTACTTGGGAGGCGGAGGCAGGAGACTCGCTTGAGCCCAGGAGTTGGAGGTTGCTGTGAGCTGTGATGCCATAGCACTCTACCCAGGGTGACAGCTTGAGGCTCCGTCTCAAAAAAAACAAAAAAAGAAAAGAAAAGTTTCTGTACAGCCAAGGAGACGACAACCAAAGCAAAGAGACAACCTACTCAATGGCTAAGGATATTTGCTTATTTTGAATCAGACAAAGGTCTTTTTAAATTTTAATTGATATCTAATAATTGTACTTATTTATGGGGTACAGTATGATATTTTGATACATGTACAGAGTGTATATAATGAGCAAATCAGAATAATTAGTATATCATCCACCTCACACATTTATTCTTTATATTGGGAATGTTCAAAATCTGCTCGTTTAGCTATTATTTAACATACAATCATTTTTAATTATAGTCACCCTATAATGCTGTAGAACACCAGAACATCTTCCTCCTATCTAGCTGTACTTTTGTTTCTGTTAACCAGCCTTTGACTATGCCCTCCCCACCACCCTTGCCCTCGTCTAGTAACCACTGTTCTACTCTATAGAGAGATCATGAGATTGACTTTTATGGCTGCCACATGTGAGTGAGGACACGCAACATTTAACATTCTGAGCCTGATATTCAACTTTACACAATGTCCTCCAAGGGCATTCATGTAAACTACGCACACTTGATGTATACCATTTAATGAGTTGGGATATATGAATATGCTGCGAAACCATCACCACAAATCAAGGTGATACACATACATATCCTCTCTAGATGTTTCCTGGTGTTTCTTCATTTTCTTGGCTTTTCTTATGAGGTTTCTATTGTTGCTTTAAGAGCTCTTAACATGAGATCTACCCTCTTAACAAATGTTTAAGTGCACGACACAGCATTGTTGGTATAGGCATTATATTGTTAGGTGGATCTCAGGAACGTATTCAGCTTGCATAACTGAAACTTTATACCCATTTCCCACCTCCTCTCAGCCACTAGAAACCACCATTCTATTCTATTCTTCTATGAGTGACTTCATAGAAGTGAAATCATGTAGATAATATTTATCCTTGTGTTCCGGGTTCATCTATGTTGTCCTAAGTAGCAAGACTTCTTTCTTTTTTAGGGCTGAAAAATTTCACCGTGTTTGTATACCAATAATCTGTCAGTAGGCATTGGGTTTGTTTCTATATCTTGGCTAAAATATCTTGAAAACCATCTTGAAAGCATCAAAGAGCTAGTAATTAATAAGGAGTCACTAGCTTTAAGCTCCAAGAGAGAACAGAAATTGGAAGAAAGGACTTAATATAAGATCTGAAACTGTAAAAGTTCTAGAAGGAAACACAGGGGAAAATCTTTTGACACTGGTCTTGGCTGAAATTTCTTGGATATATCAAAAGCCATGTATCTGTCAGTAGACATTTGGTTTGTATATCTTGGCTATTGTAAACAGTGCTGCAATCGGCATGGGGGTGCAGATACCTCGCTGAGATGCTGACCTCAGTTCCTCTGGATGTCTATCAGAAGTGAGATTCCTAGACCATATGATCGTTCAATTTTTAGTTTTTGAGGAAACTCTATACCATTTACCATAGTGGCTATGCCATTTTATATTCCCACCAATAATGTAAAAAGATTCCAATTTCTCTACATCATCGCTGATACTTGTTACCTTTTGGCTATTTTTGTTTTTTTTGTTGTTGTTGTTGAGACAGAGCCTCAAGCTGTCCCCCTGGGTAGAGTGCCGTGGCATTACAGCTCACAGCAACCTCCAACTCCTGGGCTCAAGCGAGTCTCCTGCCTCCGCCTCCCAAGTAGCTGGGACTACAGGCGCCCGCCACAACGCCCGGCTATTTTTTGGTTGCAGCCGTCATTGTTGTTTGGCGGGTCCGGGCTGGGGATTTGAACCCGCCACCTTAGGTGTACGTGGCTGGCGCCTTAGCCGGTTGAGCTATAGGCGCCAAGCCTGGCTGTTTTTGTAGTTAGCCCTTCCAACAAATTTGAGGCGATATCTCCGTGTAGTTTTGATTTGCATTTCCCTGATCATTAATGATGTTGAGCACCTTTTCATACGACCGTTGGCCATTTGTATGTATTCTTTAGAGAAATGTCTATTCAACTCCTTTGGCTATTTTTTAGTCAGCTTTTTTTTTCCCTTTTGCACTTGAGGTTGAGAAGTTCCTAATATATTTTGTAAATTATCAGATATAATGGTTGTAAATATTTTCTCTCATTCTGTAAGGTGTCTCTTCATAGCATTGCTGTGCAGAAACATTTTTGGTTTTTTTGCAGTTTTTGGCCAGGGCTGGGTTTGAACCCACCACCTCCCGCATATGGGGCTGGCGCCCTACTCCTTTGAGCCCCAGCACCACCCCAGGAACTTCTTAGTTTGTTGCAGTTCCACGGGTCTGTTTTTGCTTTTATTTTTATTATTGTTTTTTAGAGACAGAATCTCACTTTGTTCCCCTCAGTAGAGTACTGTGGCGTCACAGCTCACAGCAACCTCCAACTCCTGGGCTTAGGTGATTCTCCTGCCTCAGCCTCCCAAGTAGCTGGGACTATAGGTGCCCACCATAATGCCTGGCTATTTTTTTTGTTGCAGTTTGGCCAGGGCTGGGTTTGAACCCGCCACCCGTGGTATATGGGGCCGGCGCCCTACCCACTGAGCCACAGGCGCCGCCCTTTGTTTTTGCTTTTGTTTCCTGTGCTTTTAATATCATATCCAAGAAATTATTGCCAAGACCAGTGATAAGAAGGTTTTCCCCTATGTTTTCTTCTAGAAGTTTTACAGTTTCAGATCTTATGTTAAGTCATGTCTTCTGATTTCTGTCCTGTCTTGGAGCTTAAAGCTAGTAATTCCTTATTAACTTATTAGCTCTTTGTTGGTTTCAAGATGATTTCATTTTGTTATTTAATTTTTTAAATTTTTCTTATTAAATCATTACTGTATATGTTTATGGGGTACAATATGATGATTTGATATTCAATGTGGAATGCTTAAATCAAGTTGATTAATATAACCATCACCTCACTCACTTTTTGTGGTAAGACATTTATAATATACCCTTAGTTGTTTTGAAATGTACCCTTGCATTTTGCACATTAGGTGAGATCCTGCCAAATACCCTCCCTCACTTGCCTCCCACTCTTCTCCTCTCCCCTCCTTTTTTGGACTATATTTGTGTTTTATCATTTGTATGAATATGGAAGTGATTATATATTGATTTCATAATAGTAGTGAATACACTGGATACTTTTTGTTCCACTCTACTTTACTAAGAAAGTGTATGTTCCAGCTCCATCCATGTAAACATAAAAGATATAAAGTCTCCATCTTTTTATGGCTGCATAGTATTCCATGGTATACATATACCACAATTTTTTTTTTTGAGACAGAGACTCAAGCTGTCCCCCTGGGTAGAGTGCTGTGGCATCACAGCTCACAACAACCTCCAACTCCTGGGCTCAAGCGAGTCCCCTGCCTCCGCCTCCCAAGTAGCTGGGACCACAGGCGCCCGCCACAACACTCAGCTATTTCTTGGTCACAGCAATCATTGTTGTTTGGCAGGCCCAGGCTGGATTCGAACCTGCGAACTTAGGTGTATGTGGCTGGCATCCCAGCCACTTGAGCCACAGGTGCCGAGCCAATTTTTTAATCCTTTCATGGGTAGACTGGCATTTGGGCTGCTTCCTCGACTTGGCAATTATGAATTGGGCTGCAATAAACATTCTGGTGCAAATGTCTTTGTTGTAAAATGATTTTTGTTCATCTGGGTAGATCCCTAGTAATGGAATTGCAGGATCAAACAGTAGGTCAACTTTTAGTTCCTTGAGAATTCTCCATACTTTTTTCCAAAAAGGCTGTATTAGTTTGCAATCCCATCAGTAGTATAGAAGTATTCCCTTCTCTCCACATCTGATTTCAAGATGATTTTAAATATATTTTATCCAACATTTAAATTATCTTCAGCTCTACCTCCAGGAGGATGGGCCTGAGTTATTACTAGTTAACATGCCATTATCAGAAGCAAAATTCTCCGGTTGCCTTTGTTGTTATTGCTATTTTAATCTGGGAGAATTTATTTTGAGTGAAAACTGCCTTTTAGCTAAAGATTTACAGGACTACATTAAGTAAAAAGTAATTACCCATATCTCTTGCTTTCTTAGGTACATTCTAGCAAAGTAAGTTGTAATGTAAATAATTTTTTAGACTTTTGTTGTAAGATCAAGGAACTGTTCAGATAGAGGCCACATCACTTAACAAGAGTTGGGATAAATCTCAAACCTCAACCTAGGCTCCTTGGCCAACGGGAACAGCTCTTTCTCCTTTATCTGAGCAGACTATTCTTTTCTTCCAAGGCAGTTTTCTTTTGTCAGTATAATTGGGGGGGGGGGATCTTTTTACTTAAAGACTGATTCATCTGGTGGTAGCTTTCTGAGACAATGTGATGGACAGAATGTACCCCTCTCAAATTTATATTGAAATTCTCACCCCGCAGATGATGGTATTAGGAGTGGGGCCTTTGGGAAGTAATTAGGTAATGAGGGCTCTGCCTCGTGAATGGGATTAGCACCCTTACAACAGAGACTCTGGGGAAATCATTAGTCCCTTCCACCACGTGAGGACGTGACGAGAAGGAATTGTCTATGTACCAGGAGGCAGGCCTCCACCAGACACTGAATCTGCCTGGACCTTGATCTAGGACTTCCTAGTCCTCAAAACGGTGAAAACAAATTTCTATTGTTTTCAAGCCACCTAGTTTATGATATTGTGATAACAGTCTCAGCAGACTGAGATAGGTATCAAAAGGAGTATTAGCTTAATTTCTTCCATTTGGCCAATTCTGCCATCTGGCACTCAGGTTTTTCTCTTTAAAAATATCAGGCCAGGCACAGTGGCTCATGCCTATAATCCCAGCAATCTGGGAGGCTTGAGGCAAGTAGATTGCCTGAGCTCACGGGTTTGAGACCAGCTTGAGCAAGAGCAAGACCCCATCTTTAAAAATAGCTGGGCAGTGTGTCAGGCACCTGTAGTCCCGGCTACTTGGGAGGCTAAGGCAAAGAGAATCACTTGAGCCCAAGAGTTTGAGGTTGCTGTGAGCTGTGATGCCATAGTACTCTACCGAGGGCAACTAAGTGAGATTCTGTTAAATAAATAAATAAATAAATGAGTCAAGTACTGTTTAACCAATGAATAAGACCACAGCTTTCTCTAGGAAGAAGGCTGATGTTTACGCCTAGCTCAGTGTTTTTCTACTACACACCTGCAAGCTCTTATCCACAATTTGAATTTCAAACGCTCTGAAATTCCAACTTTAAAAAAGATTTCATTTCAATATAAAACCTGAGCTGAGCTGATCTGATTTGGTGGTAAAATCCATGCTGCAACGAGGCTATCCACGCCTTGATCTTTTTTCACTTGGTGTAAATATTTATTTGTTTTGCTTCAAAAACATTGATGTGTTTGCTGCTCCAGACTCTCCCGGGGTGTTACGCTAATAAACAGGAATATGCCAAATTACCTTTCTAAAATTAAGGGGGGAATTGATTTCCAATAAAATGTTCTCCATGAGGCAAGAGGAAGACTTTGTTGCTCCTGGGATAGGAGGAACAAGGAGGAAGGGAGGAGGACAATGGAGTCAGGCAGGTGGGAAGGACTTTGGGCATTATTGTGTCACCCCCTCCTGTGACCTTCCCCCGGATCTTCCGCAAAATTTCTATAGTAACAGCATGCATTTTTGTGAGTGACTTTGTGGCTGTGTGGGAACAGGTAAAGAGAGTTGGCTCTGTGCTTGTTTTGAAGTAGGTCAGAAAAGAGACAGTACGTTTGGATTCCTGCACATGGAAATCTGAGGAAGTGGGTTCTGAGAACTTCCAGAAATTATGGGGCAGGGAACCAATGCTCTCACGAGGCCTTGGAATTGGGATTCTGGCAAGGTGTAATCAATGATCTAAGGAAGAGGGGTGTGCTACCTCCTGAAGGTAGGAATTTTTATCTTGTATTTAAATGTATTTAGCTTTACATTTTCTTCTATTTAACTTCTTCTCTTTTCTGATCTCCCTACTACAAGGGAAGCCTCTATCCTCTCTTAAGGCAAATGTTTGTTTGTATTTTATAGTCATTCTTGGAAACCAAAGATTATTGAATTGCATTTCAAATAATCATATTGCAAAAGCAGATAATATAGTCAAGAGTCAAATGATGATCAGCTTGAACCTTATAATCAGACAACTGGGTTTGAATCCTTTCTCAGCCACAGTGGGAAAGTTACTTAATATTTCTTAGCCTTAGTTCCTCAGTTGCCAAATGGGAAATAAATGTGTCCCACCTCCTAAGATTGTACGTATGGAGAGTGCTGAGCCTAGTTCCTTAAGCATAGTTAGTATGCAATAAGTGATAGCTTTAAAAAGCATCGAGAGTTGCCCTGGTCCCTGACTCCTCTGTGTATGCCTCGTGTTCACGTTTCTATTTAAGCACCTTTTTTACATTCAGGTGGTAGGTGGCCTTTCTGAGCAAGCCTCTGTCCTCATCGTCTCTTCAGGCTCCTGTCCCCTGCCCTTGTCACCAGAACAGGCTGATGCATGCGACTCGCAATCATAAACCATCATCTGCAACCACCACAGCTGCTTTCAAGATTGAATGTGGTCCATCTCTTTTCTTGGGAGGGTACAAATACTACTCTTTAAAGAATAATGAGCTGAAAAGTCTTATAACCATCATGAAAGTACTTTTTCATGATTGGGTGAAAGTAATTTTTACAGCAAACTGAGGGTAAAAAAAGTGTGTGGCTATGTGGAGACATAGTGCTAGTGTCTACACTGAACAAAGCTTTACCCAGCACCAAAGAGCTTCAGAGTGTCTATGTTTTTGTATAAAGCAAAGTTGACATCTAATTTCTGTTTGGGCATCGGTCACCAGAAGATATTTAAGGACGAATCGGTTCTTGAAAAAAAAAGTCACAGGAGATTTATGGGGTAATTCGGTAAATGAGTAAGGAGCAATTTCTTATTCAGATTTGTAACCTCTGTAAGCTGTTCCTGCAACTATGGTAAAACTTTAAATCAAAGGAGAATGATTGAAAGAAGTAGAATTAGTTGGCCTTTGGTTTATTTTTAGCCACTGGAAATAGGCAAGCCGTTAACATACTTATCCTTTTCAACATAGTGCTATATTCAGCGATGAATTCACATGGTTGGGATCTTCCCTGGGTTCATGAGAACTGGGATTATTAGCCCATTTACTCATGGGTATGCAGTGTTTTAGTGGCTAACTCAAGTGTATGCAGAAAGATCTGAATAGACCTAGCACTTCATCATTGGCACTATGGTCTCTACATCCCTTACAGTGATGTAATATTTGCCCTTAACAAATACGACTTTACATAGCATATTTATAAACAGGCAGGGAGGACTCAAGGGAGAAGAATGATGGTCTCCTAAGAGCAAACTGCGTGCAGACAGGGAATCATGACAAGCCCATTCCGAACACTGCATTTTGGGCAATGCTTAGCCTTGCTGGAATGGCCTAAGTCCAGGTCCAGAGTATCCTTTATTCAGCCCAAGGTGGGCACCACAAGTCAATATGTTTTTTCTTCTTCTTCTTTTATTAATGTTTTTTAAGAGACGGAGTTTCACTTTGTCACCCTGGTAGAGTGCTGTGGTGTCACAACTCACAGCAACCTCCAACTCTTGGGCTTAGGCGATTCTCTTGCCTCAGCCTCCTGAGTAGCTGGGACTACTGGTGCCTGCCACGACACCTGGCTATTTTTTTTGTTGTTGCAGTTTGGCCAGGGCTGGGTTCAAACCTGCCACCCTTGGTATATAGGGTTGGCGCCCTACCCACTGAGCCACAGGCACCACCCCATATTTTCTTCTTATACCACCACGTAAGTTGTCTCATATTTCATGCCTTGTGGAGCAAACCCTTCTGTTCCCTGTGGAAATTTCCTTCCAATAGCTTTCAGTGCTGTTATCATCAGTATCTCGAGAAGAACCCTAAATCTTTGTGCTTAATTCAGCATTGCTCTCTGAGCCTCTCACATCAGAAATGATTTGCTCATTGTCACCCGGACATTTACCGCCTCTGCATGTCCTTCTTTGCTGCTTCACATCCAGGCTCATCTCTGCAGCTTTTCCTGGCATATTACCTCATACATCTACCGCCCTTCCCTCTTCCCGGGTCATTCTGTCTCACCCTCCGATAGAAAGTGTGCTTCTCCCCCCGATTATACACACAATCCTAGAAAGGTCTTTGCTTCAGCCTAACAAAGGAAGTACAGTTAAACATTTTTAAAAACGAGGGTATCAGGTTTGTGTGACTAAAATTAATTGTAGGGGCTCATATATCACTTTCTTTTATTGCAAATTCAGTTTACTTCCAAATTAAGAATTATTAAATTAAAAAAAATTCAAATTCCAGAGCAAATACCTGGCTTGGCAAAGAAACTTGTGTGTAAACGTTGAGCTTTCCTAAACACGGCAGCGTTTACATTGGCACTTAGCTGTGGAAACGTAGAAAGGATCAACGCTCACCGTCTTTCTATTTTTTTCCCTACCAACGCTGATTTTGAACTTTGTATTCCATGAATTTATTGTTTTTCTCATATACTTTCGAAGATCTGCTGAAGGCCGATCCATGATTTTTTACACAGGTGCATGCACACAAATAGTGTTAAGAAAAGAGCGTTAGGGGATCACACAAAAAAAACACATAGATTGGGGTTTTAGGTCCAGCACAATCACTCACATAGCTGAGCACTTAATCATTTTTGCTGATGACAACAAACGTGTTAATTTCAGCTGGACAAACAAATACCTCCTGCTGATTATTTCTGTGGCACTGGTTTCTGCTTTATATCAAATGCAGAGAAAGAGGCCCCTTAGGGGGCTTTTTCCTTTTAAGAAACTTAAGTGTCAATCTTCTGGGGCAGGAATCCAAGTGTTTCTTCTGTTTCACCAAAGCCACCTCAGAGCTCCTGATGTGAAGGCCACAACATCTGTCACCCATGATCACCAGGATTGACCTGAATAACTTTGCTTACTTGGATGGGGGTGGGGGCTTCGCTTCCTTCAGGACTGGTCCATGTTCCCAAAAGAGGAAATCCCTTTCTTAGCCTTCATCTTCCGCTGTTGCTTTAAATCCCTCTGTGGCTGCCAGCCCATGGCATTCTCCTGATTTCCCCTAATGGTAGTCAATGCTTGCAAGTGGAAGGATAAGTGCCCCCATGTGCCGTGGAAGGTGACTGGGCTGTCAGGATAAGGAGTCAGGGTGGGCTCTTTGTGATACCCGGCCTAGCCTTCTTTTTGATTGCCAGTCTCAAACACCATCCTCATTTCAGCCAGGGCTGATAGGAGGCCAGGCCCCAAAGGTAGGAGCTGATGCTCAAATCTCCTAATGGAGTTTGACAGCAGCAGGATTAAAAGCACGAGTGCAGCACCCAGAAGGCTGTGCAGGGAAGCATGTGCGTCCTCACTATGCCCATTCTCCTGCTAGCAGCTCTTTCTTTTAGAGAGCTGAACCATAAAGATAAATCTTTTCATAGAAAGAGGTTAACAAAGAAGAATGGAAATGAAAGGGCTTTGGCGAGTGGGAAAAGAGGACAGAAGTAAACTTCGCAGTGATATTTCCAGGGGCCAGGAGCTCGGCTTGTCTGTAGAACAAATCCCTTTTGGGAAGCAGATATGGCAGTGTGCAAAGGACAAAATGACAGCTGCAGTAACGCTACTATGCTGTGGAGATTTGTTTATAAAACCAGGCCAACTACGGACTTATTCTCTCGGGGAAAGTAACGACTATTACAGGCAAAGAGGAGCCTTCTCTGGGTGGCCGCACCTGGTGACTCTCTCCTCTGACAGCCTCAGCTCATTGTGCCCGGGTCTCCATTTGGCACTGAATTGTTACTGCTTTTTCCTATTACTGGACTATTTTACCTGTTACATCTCGCCTCCCCCATGAAACGCTCAAATCCTTAAGGCTGGAGCAATGCATTCAAGCCAATTCAAAAATGTTTAGAACGTGTCTGTACTACAGGATGTCCCAAATGTCACCCATAAAGTCTCCAAACATAGGGAAAATGGGAAATTGCAGCTAAAGGTATCTTTGTTTACAAAATAGTCATTACGATATTTTACAAAGAGGTGACCACCATGCGCAGAATATTTTGTAAACTTTTGAAATGAATATTCTGAAAGTAAAGGTACACCCAGCTACATTTTCCCATTTTCTCCCTGCACGGCAACTGTATGGGCAACTTTTGGGACACCCTGTGTCTATCTAACTAAAGATAAGTCAAAAAAGTTTAAGGAGCTCACAATTATAGTTGGTAAAATAAGACACATACACACGGAACGACTGAATAGCAATGCAAGACGGCGATTGAAGTCACACACACGTGGGGTTATGATGAACAGACACCGAGGTGCTTTGGAAAGGGAGGCTATACCAGAAAAACAGCAAGGGGCAGGGGCTTTGAGAAGCAACAAGGTAAGTCCAGAAGGCTGAGGATATTGCCCTTCAGCTGGCAGGAAGTGGAGTCAAAGGGTCCTTCTGACCCTGTCCCTTTGCAGATAAGAAGGAACGTTGTTGGCTCGGCGCCTATAGCTCAACCGGCTAAGGCACCAGCCACGTACACCTAAGGTGGCGGGTTCAAATCCCCAGCCCGGACCCGCCAAA
>NW_003852411.1:14042850-14045694 GCF_000181295.1 Otolemur garnettii
GGCGGGCGCCTGTGGTCCCAGCTACTTGGGAGGTGGAGGCAGGAGACTCGCTTGAGCCCAGGAGTTGGAGATTGCTGTGAGCAGTGAAGCCATAGCACTCTACCCAGGGTGACAGCTTGAGGTTCTGTCTCAAAAAAAGAAAAGAACAGCTATGTGTGTCTTAGAGCCTGTAGCTCAGTGAGTAGGGCGCCGGCCACATATACAGAGGCTGGGGGGTTTGAGCCTGGTCCGGACCTGCTAAAACAACAATGACAACTGCCGCCAAAAAATAACCAGGCACTGCAGTGAGCATCTGTGGTCCCAGCTATGTGGGAGGCTGAGGCAAGAGAATCGCTTAAACCCAAGAGTTTGAGGTTGCTGTGAGCTGTGACCCAACAGCACTCTATTGAGGGCAACATGGTGAGACTCTGTCTCAAAAAAAAAAGAACAGCAATGTGCTCACTGCCCGCAGGCACCGGGCTTAGCACTCTACATGCACTACTTCATGTAACCTGCGCGACAGTGTTCTAGCTATTGCGTCAGTGTCTGCCCACTCAGCAAAACTCTAGAATGAGTTGACCAACATCATCTCATTCCCATTCATTCTCCCGCCCATTATAATCTAGCTCCTGTTCCTACCCTCTACTCTGTAAGTCACCTACCCTCTTCACACTAGGTAGACACATTGCCACATCTCATTCCATACTTGGCATTTGGCAGAATTTGCCACGACAGCTCTGGCCATGTTTCTTTTGAGAGCTTCTCTCCTCTATGCTTCCAGAACACCCTCCATTCACTCAGTGCAAGATTATGTCAATGGCTTCATGTTACTTTTAGAATAATGTCCAGGTCTGGCCTATAATCCTAGCACTCTGAATGACCAAGGTGGGTAGATCACTTAAGCTCAGGAGTTTGAGACCAGCCTGAGCAAGAGCAAGCTCCTGTTTCTATTAAAAATAGAAAAAAACTAGCCATACATCATGGCCGGCGCCTATAGTCCCAGCTACTGGGGAGGCTGAGGTGAGAGGATCACTTGAGCCCAAGACTTTGAGGTTGATGTGAGTTATGATGATGCCAAGGCACTCAAACCCAGGGAGATTCTGTCTCTGGGGTGTGGGGGAAGAAAGTAAGTTATAGATTATTTTTAAAAAATAGAAAAACTGACATTGTGCCAGGTGCCTGTAGTCCCAGTAGGTTGCTGTGAGCTAGGACACCATGGTATTCCAGCCAGGGCAACAGCTTGAGACTCTGTTCAAAAGAAAAAAAAAATATCCTATGTCCTTGTTATAACCTAGAAATCCTGGTACAATCTAGCTTCTGCCAGACAAACCTCCTTGCTATTCTTCAGAAGACCGAATCTCAGGGCCTTTACACCTGCTGGTCATCTGCCTAGAAAGCTCTTTCTCTGTCTCACCATAGGGTAAATTCCTTCTTAATCTTCAGACCTCAGTTCAAGTTAATGTCACTTCTTTAGAGTGGTCTTTCTTGATCATGCTATTCATAGTGTCCCTCATCACCCCCATAGTTATGCTCTTAACTTGCCTGCTGCCTTCAGCGCACTCAGTAACTTTACACGTCTGACTTGCTTGTTCATCTCCCCCTCTCTCCTACTAGACTGTCCAGGTGTATTGCATATCCCTAGTAATACCGAGTTAGCAAATAGAATGAGCTCAGTACTCACCAGTTAGATGAATACATGTCACTTTAACCCCATATTATATTGAGAAAACTGAGGCTCAGAGATCACAGGTCTCAATTTTTGAGCTAGGATTTGATCTCAAGAGTTCAGAGCCCACACCCTTAAAACCACTAATTAATAGTGTTCTGTAATAATCTAGCTACTAAAACTGAATTACTACTTCAGTGAAAAAAACTTACACTTCTTTATTCCATAGGATTTTATGTGATTTAAGAGGAATGACTTTTTATTTTTAAGAGATGGTGGTCTTACTCTGTTGCCCAGGCTGGAATGCTGTGGCTTGATCAGAGCTCACCGCAGCCTCAAATTCCTGGGTTCAAGTGATCTTCTTGTCTTAGCCTCCCAAGTAGCTGGGATTCTAGGTATAAGCCACCATGCCTTGCTAATTTTTCTATTTTTTTAGAGACAGGATCTTGCTCTGTTGTCCCAGGTTAGTCTTGAATGTCTGGCCTCAAGCGATCTTTCCACCTGAGCCTCTCAAAGTGCTGAGATTATAGCTATGAGCCACCATGCCCAGCCTAGAAATGACTTTTAAGGTTTTCCTGGTTTATTTAGGCATTTCATATTTGAAAATCTTTCATTCATTCAACAAACATGGCCTGCTCAAGCCATATGAAAGTGAACCCTGTGTCTGTACCCTAGATTCATGAGTGTTGTTTGCACATGATAAACCTTTTGACACTTATTTGTTGAAGAAAATATGTACTGACATCTATCAAGCACTCTTCCAGGCGCAGGAAAGAAAAACCTGTTTGAGAATATTCCCGTGGAATCAAGGAGCTCATATTTGCTGTTTCTCAAAATGTACTCCCAGAACCACCAGCATCAGAACCACTTGGGGTACTTGCTAAAATTCAGATTCCTGGATTTAACCCAAGATCTGATAAATCAGTTTTCCACAAGATTCTTATGCATCAAAAGCTTTGAGGACCATGCCTCTCTAGAAAAGTAGTCATTTAAACATGTAGTGGAGATGTCTCGGCAGATGACAATAGTCCTCTGCATCTTCATCTTAGTCACCACCCCAGACAAGATCCGCCCTCGGGCTCAGCGCCTGTGGCTCAAGCTGCTAAGGCGCCAGCCACATACACCTAAGGTGGCGGGTTCGAATCCCCAGCCCGGGCCCGCCAAACAACAATGATGGCTGCAACCAAAAAATAGCCAGG
>NW_003852411.1:14045830-14056581 GCF_000181295.1 Otolemur garnettii
AAAAAAAAAAAAAGAAAAAGATCCGCCCTCGGATGGAGGCGTTACCAGTGAAAGGTGGTGCCCTCAGTGGCCTCTTTGGGAGTTTTGAAAGCCAAACCGATGTTCTTGTACTAACAAAGGAGTCTCTCCTTGCCAGTTTTTCCCAGCGGGACCCCCTTCTTGTTTTGAAAAATGGTCGACTGCTTTTGGTGGGTTTGCTCAGTCTGAACGTCCACCATCTTTCCAGCCACTTGAAAAAAGCCACACTTTTTTCTTTAACTCCTTCTCCCTTGACATGGTCATGAACATAATAAACAATTAAGACAGCATTATATAAATAAAAGGCATTGGGAATCTGGATAGCTGTAAAATGTATTGAGTTAGATCCCTGACTTATTTCTTAGTAAAAATACATCCAAGAGAGATCGAGAATTGAAACTTAAAAATCAAGATTCTTTTCATGACTCTGAGAAACATGAGATTTTGCTTGGGAACACTGGGATTTTTTCATCAACCCTATGATCCTGGGAGAGCATGCAGTGGGATTCCTTAATGTTGTTTGTCCTTGGAAACTAGGAGCCTTGTTCAGGTTTTATAAAATTTGGCCCCGGTTCCTGGCCACAGATGCACACTTATCATCTATAATTAAGCAGCTGATAACTTTGCAGGGAACAAAGGTGATTCATGATCTCTGTGTGATTCATGAGCCCAATATAGATTCAGGATGGTATATGCCCATCTCTCTGCTGAAATGTCAAACATTGTCTCTCGCAGCTTTGGACCAAATGGTGGGAGTCATTGCTGGGGTGAGGAGATCGTAAATCATGGAAACAGATTGAGGCACTCACCCCTCAGGGTTCTTGTCACAAGTCATTCTTCTTTTTCTGGGAGCCACTATTCTTGGGACAACCCTGGAGAGTTCATGTTCTAATACTTGCCAAGACTGAGGCTGTGAGCAACAGATTTATATAATGCCTTTCAGTGATGAAGGAGATATCTGATTTTCATTAGAATTTATATTCCTTTTTAGATTAGTCCATATTAATCCGTAGCTAAATTCTTTTTATTTTTTACTTTTTCCAAAGCTACTCTTAGGAAAAGCTGTTCATTCCTAAAGGTTTAGGGACTCAGACATAAACGGATACAGTGAAGGGAAAGTAAATGATATTTACAGAATATGTCCTACATGCTTGACACCGTTGAGATTTTGCATGAGTTTGGGAAAAGAAGCAACAGTGACCAATATCCCTTGTAAATATTCTTCATGAAACATGAGGGGTGGAGAGCAATTGCTCTTCAAGCAGGGAGAATCAACTTTGGTATAGAATCAAATGGCTTACAACGAGAGGCACCTGGATTTCTGACTTCTGACACCTGCTGTTGTCCTTGAACAACTGGAAAGTCCTGAACTTCTAAATCCTGAACATCACCACTGGGATGTTACAAGTAAACCTGTGTAAAAATCTATGTTTGGCCTTAGCCACACTTTAGGATAGGATAGGGCATGGGAACACCCATGTAAAGATCCCTAGGTTCCATCCTAGACCGACTAAGTTAGAAAACTTGAAAGTGGACCTGTATATCTGTCTGTATGTTTGAAGAACTTCATAAGTGATTTGGTACGTGCCTCTGCTTAAGACCTATCACGGTATGGTACTTCTTTGTCCTCTGGAGTCTGTGAAGTCAACAGCTGCCTACTTGATCAGATAAGGGCTTTTGCTCCCATCAAAAGGCTGGTATTTTATTACGTTTTAAAAAACAGATATAATTTACATGCCATAAAAACTACCCTTTTCGCCTGTAGTCCCAGCTACTCAGGAGGCTGAGGCAAGAGAATCGCCTAAGCCCAGGAGTTGGAGGTTGCTGTGAGCTGTGTGACACCATGGCACTCTACAAAGGGTGATAAAGTGAGACTCTGTCTCTACAAAAAAAAAAAAAAAAAAAACCTTTTAAAATGTACAATTGAGGCTCAGCACCTGTGGCTCAAGTGGCTAAGGCACCAGCTACATACACCTAAGGTGGTGGGTTCGAATCCAGCCCAGGCTGCCAAACAATAATGATGGCTGCAACCAAAAAATAGCCAGGCATTGTGGCGGGAGCCTGTGGTCCCAGCTACTTGGGAGGCAGAGGCAGGAGACTCGCTTGAGCCCAGGAGTTGGAGGTTGCTGTGAGCTGTGATGCCACAGTACTCTACCCAGGGGGGACAGCTTGAGGCTCTGTCTCAAAAAAATAAATAAATAAAATAAAATGAAAGAAAATGTACAATTGAGTGCTTTTCATTTATTCACAGTTGTGCAAACATCACCACTATCTACTTCCACAATATTTTCTTCCAAAAAGGAACGCCACACCCCTTAGGAGTAACTTCCTTTTTTCTTCTCCCCCTAGCTGCTGGCAATCATTAATCTATTTCTGCCTCTTCTCTTCTTTCACTCACTGAAAAGTTTTCAAGGTTCATCTTATATTGCAGCAGGAATCAGTGCTTCTTCCTTTTTAATGGCTGAATAATAGTCTGTTATATAGATATACCATAATTTGTTTATCCATTCATCAGTTGTCATTTGGGTTATTTCCTTTTGTTTGGCTATTATAAATAATGCTTCTATGAACATTCATTCACAAGATTTTTATTTTTATTTATTTATTTAGAGACAGAGTCTCAAGCTGTCACCCTGGGTACAGTTGTCTCATAGCAACCTCAAACTCTTGGGCTTAAGCGATTCCCTTGCCTCAGCCTCCCAAGTAGCTGGGACTACAGGTGCCCACGACAATGCCCGGTTATTTTTTGGTTGCAGTTGTCATTGTTGTTTTAGCAGGCCCCGGGCCAGGCTGAAACTCACTAGCCTCTCTGTGTATGTGGCCGGCTCCCTACCCACTGAGCTACGGGCACTGCCTGATTCACAAGATTTTTGAAGGACATAACTTTTCATTTCTCTTGGGCATATATAACCAGGAGTGGAATTGCTGGGTCAAATGGTAATTTTATATTTAGTCAGATTGTTTTTCAAAGTGGCTACATCATTTTACAGTCCTACCAGCAGTGTATGAGTCCAGTTTCTCCATAGCCTCACAAACACTTGTTATTATCTTTTTTTAATACCCAATCTAGTGACTATAATGTTATTATCTTGTGCTTTTGCTTTACGTTTCCCTGATAGCTATTGATGTTCAGCATCTTTTCATGTGTTTATTGGCCATTTGTTTATCTTCTTTGGAGAAATGTCTATTCAGACTCTTTGCCCATATTTTTTAGCTTTTCTGGTTTTTTTGCATTTTTGTTTTTATCATTTGTTATTTCAGCTTAATGTGAGGGTACAAACAACTAGGTTACAATGTTTGCACTTGTTAGGTAGAGTTCCTCTTGTAGTTGTGTCCTGCACCTAAGAGGTGTGCCATACATCCTTACATTGTGCCCATTGAGTGGGAGCACGCCAATCCCCTTCCCTCCACCCCATCCCCTTTTCTCATTCTCCTTTTCCCCAACTTGAATAAAACTGAGTTTTTATCTTATGTAGGCATGGATTAGATCATCTACTGGCTTCATATTAGTATTGAGTACATTGGGTATTTACTTTTCCATTTTTATTATAATTTATTAAGATGAATGTTTCAACTCCATCCAGGTTAGTACATAAGATGTAAAGTCTCCATCTTTTTCTATGACTTTGCCCATCATAAAATGGGGCTATTTGCCTTTTTTTCCCTTTAAATTAGTTTTAATTATTCAGACTGGGAATGGAGGAGTTAAATTTTAAGCCACATATTGGAGATTATAGATACAGATTAGAGGTGAAAAAAGGTCGGTGGTACTAAAGAAATACTTTTTAAAATTCTTAATGTTTTAGAGACATGGTCTTGCTTGGTTACCCAGGCTGGAGTTCAGTGGTATGATCACAGTTCACTGTAACCTCCAACTCCTCCTGGGTTCAGCAACGATTGTCCTGGATCAACCTCAGTAGCTGAGACTACACGTGTGCTACCACACATGGCTAATTTTTGTGGAGACAAGATCTATCTTGCTCAGCCTAGCCTTGAACTTCTGGTTTCAAGCAATTGTCTCACCTCAGCCTCCCAAAGTGCTGGGATTGTAGGTACAATCATTGATTCATTGTGGTCACCCTTTAAAATTTGTGGGTTTTTTTTTTTACAAGAGTATTTTTAATATGTCTATAAACCAGTCTTGTGATAGTCTCTGTATCTCCCCAAAGTAGACACAGCTCCTCACTGGTTGAACAGAGTTGAGGAGAAGAAAATGAATTTGAGAAGTGTCTAGATGCCAGGCCTTCTGTTGGATAAGTTCCCTGGACTGCACACTGAGACCACAATTCCACCCATATGGAGAGTTTTCAGACCTTCCTGATGGTTTTGTTTTGAGGTGCCTTTTGGGGGTTGAAGTCACAAGGTTGAGGAAGTTACAAGTTCACCAGTTTAAAATGGGTCCTTTGAATTTTGGAGGAAGTGCATACATATGTCTTGGAAGAAATTTTTTTTTTTTTTTAGACAGTCTCAACCTGTTGCCCTGGGTAGAGAGCTGTGGTGTCACAGCTCACAGCAACCTCAGACTCCTGGGCTTAATCGATCCTCTTGCCTCAGCCTCCCTATTAGCTGGGACTACAGGCACTTGCCACAACGCCCAGCTATTTTTTGTTGTTATTGTTGTTTTAGCTGGCCTGGGCTGGGTTCGAAGGCGTCAGCTTCTGTGTACATGGCCAGTGCCCTCCCTACCCACTGAGCTACAGGCACTGCTAGGAAGAAATCTTTTTTTTTTTAACAAACATCTTTCATCTCATATGGGATTGAATTATACATTTTTGGATAAAGTGGTGAAGAAATTGAACATCTTTTCATAGTTAAAATAGTGCCATGTCATATTGCCACACAGGAGAAGTTGGAAATAAGGGGCCTACTCACCGATATTTGTCTGGAAAAAAAGAGAAGATTAAGAACTGAAAGTTATATCAGTCATGATTAGGGTCAATGTAATGTTTTCTCCTTGGCATTAATCTCAGAATTTTAGTTTATTGCCCTGTTACTTTGAGGAATATCAACTAAGAAGTTTCTATTTGGTTCTATACATTTAGAGCTTCTTTTTTTGTTTGTTTTTCCCATTTACTATCTCTCCAAAGGCAAGCACTTAGGAAGAGTGACCTAAACTATCAGACAGTTATTAGTTCATGCCTTTTGAATTGTTTCTGTCACATTTTCCTGCTAAATAGCAAAGTCCCCGAGGGATTTTTATAGGGAATAATTTCAGACTCTAAAATGTGAAATAGGGGCCAATGCCACCTAGCAAGAGTCCACGGGGAGGAGGTCAACAGGGCGGAGCTTGTGGCCAGTTATGGAACAGAGTGTCATAATGGCTGGAGGGAAAAGAACTGAAAATGAAAACCCGGGAATGCTGAGGATCAACATGCCTCCCTCCCTGAGTTTCCTGGGCCAGCTCTGCCTTACAAGGTTGCCAGGTCTAGGATTCCCTCTGGAGTGTTGGGGTATCGTCCAAGGCATTCTGAGTTTTAGTTTCTGATAACTTTTTCAAAAGAAGAACGAACAGACTCTTGCCATGGGCATTTAGTTGCTGCCAAGGCCTGCTTTCTACCCCTTTATGCCTGGTCACAGTTGCACTAAAGAGCTGTCCCCTTTTAGAGAAGGATGAGCTCTGGTAGTAGAGTTAATACCCTGGAAACAGGAAGTTACACAGCCTGTGTTAAACAGGCCCCTAGCAGATTTTCATTGAATTAGAAAATAACAGCCCTCTAATTCAGCAGCTAGGTCATGCTGGAGGGTCCACCTGGAGTGAAAGGGAGAAGAACAAAGAGCTTTAAAAACCATTCTCCCCCAGCAATACTTCTTCCTAACGTTTTCTGCTTTATGTATTTCACCCGTGTTACTACTACACCTCTGCAAACCACCCCAGACGTTTATAGCCAGCGGTTGCATATTAAGATGGCAATTTCTCTAATCAGTAACGCAGGAACCTAACAGGGCAGAAATAAGGCAGGTTGAAAATTTATACAAAGCTGTTGAGTAAACATTATTATCCCAGCTGTAATGATTTTTTTTTTCTTCTGGGACCTTTCGGGGGGGGGGGAAACGATTTTCAGCAGCAAATCTGCTTCTCTGCCCCACCTTCCTGTTGGCGTCAATCGAGACTGACGCCAACAAGCTTCCTGAGCTTTAATTCATCTCTGCTGAGCCACTGCGCAGGGGTCACTGGGAGGTTAGAGCAGATGTTCTTCTCACTGCTCCTGCTTAGTATTCCTTTTGGCTTTCTCTTGGGGGTTACCAAAGTAGAAAATAACCCAGGGGAGATTATAGGATGTGAGGGGTTCTGGCTTTTGCAGGGATTCTGGCTGGTCAGGCCCAGTTCTCTTTCATTTTATCAGACAGGTCACCTCACCATAAAGTCTTCCTAGGTGGGAATTATCCTGTTTATCCTTGCATCCTGGGAGTTCAGAATTGGGCTCCGCATGTGGGAAACAAGCAGCTTTTTGTTGTTGTTAAATAGAGGGAAAGGCTGAGGATGTGGACAATGTGGCAAGTGCCTGGGCAGAGAGCTGTGGGCAGTTCTGTGCCTTGACCCAGAACGTCCCAGGACAAAAGGACCCTTCCAGCCAAGCAGTAAGGATACCCTGTGCCTCTGCCAACAATGTCTTCTCCAGGCCATACTCTGTTTCTTCAAAGATGTATTACAAAGTTGAAACAGAACAAATATAATGCAGAGGAAAGGAACATAATCGTTTGAAATCATTCATTCGACAATTATTGTGTGCTATTGGCCTGACCTCTTTGGATACAGTAATGCACAAAATGGACCAAAATATCTGCCCTGTGGAGTTCAGAGTCAGGCTGATGGAGACAGACAACGCACAATGAAAAGATGGGTAGAGGTTGGGAGCTTGGGCGAAAGTGAAGCTGGTGAGGGGCACAGGGAGGGTGGGGTTGAGAAGATGTAGACACGGAGGAAGAACAGCCAAGGCAAAAGCCCAGAGAGGGGAGCTGCGTATGGCAAGGAGCATGGGGTTAGTAAGGGGAGAGGTGAGGTCGGAGAGGCAAGGGGGGAGCGTCAGGTAGGGCCTGTGGGTAAGCTTGGTTAGGAAATAAAAATACAGAATCTCAGTTAAATTTGAATTTCAGGTAAACAATGACTTTTAAGATAATATGCCTCAAATATTATATGAAGCACACTTATACTCAAAAATTATTAGTGTTATGGGGTGAGATAAGGACCACTGACTCAAATTAGAATTTCAAAAGGAGTCTTACCAACCGCGAGCTGTCTCAGCAAAGTCTAAAGCAGACTAAGTGAGAGAGCATTGAGGGGTCTGAAGTTGGGGTTTTCCTAGTCTGAAAGTTGGCAAAGGGCCAGACAGGTGGGCTGAAAGTTAGCAATTAGAAGCAAAAAGAAAGTTGGTAAAAGAAGCAAAAAGTGAGCACGGGGTCATGATGACCCCTTTTACAGAAGTGAACCTTGCAATTTAGCGGTTTAGCTAATAGGTAATATAAAGGGCAGTTAGATAACAATAAAGTAACATAATGCAGATCTAGCAACTAACGGATAAATAAAACAATTTGTCACAGCACTGACCTCATTAACTCTCGTGACGACAGTTCTTGGCCCATCCGTTCTTATCTTGTCCTGCTCCGGCCCGATCAGACCGATTTAAGAGTAATGTCCTTGGCATCGTTTCATTTACCTCTTTCCCCCCTTCCTTCTACCTGGGGGGTGGTGTGAGGCCGTTGTGAGGCCGCCAGCATCCATCTTATGGGGGTGATGAGGCAGCTGGCACCCATCTCAATTAGTTGTTTGCTTGAAATCCAAATTTAACTGAGCATCCGATACTGTCTTCGGAACGCCATGGTGGCCCATTGTGAGGACTCTGAATAAGACTGGGAGCCTTTGGAGGGCCATGGGCAGAGGAAGGATGCTGTCCAACCTGGAGCTTGAAAAGATTGCTGCGGCTGCTTTGTGGTAAACAGACTGAGAGGAGGGTACTGGGACAGCAGGGAGGGTGTGCGAGGCTGAGAAGGGGTCCCAGCTCAGCACAGTGGCTCAGACCAGGTAGGGTTAGCAGGGATAGTGAGGAGCAGGCAGATTCCAGACCCGTTTGGAAGGTGTAGGCTCTAGAATATCCTGGACGATTAGATGCGAGATGTGGAAGAGACAAGTCAGCAGTGGATCTGTGGATTTCAGCCTTCAAAGGTAGATGAAGGGAATTGCAATTGACTGGGTTGTGGAAGACTCTATAGGTGGTGTGGTTTGGGTGTGGAAGGAGCAAAGACCCTGAGTCTTATTTTAGACATGCTAAGTTTAAAATGTCATTTGGATATCTAAGTTGAGAGGTCAAGTAGGTGTTTGAGTCTGGAGTTGGGGAGAAAGGTCTGGGCTGGTGTTACAGACATGGGAGTTCTAGGCCTATAGATGGTAATGAAAGCCATGAGACTGGGGTGGTGCCTGTGACTCAAAGGAGTAGGGCACCAACCCCATATACCGGAGGTGGCAGGATCAAACCCAGCCACAGCCAGAAACTGCAAAAGCCATGAGACTGGAGGAATTCCTGAGAAGGAGGCCTGGTTCCTTGCCGCAGTAAGAGGTCAGGAAAGACAGGGGGAGCCAGAAGAGAGGATACTTGACCAATGAGTAAGAGGAAACCCTGCAGGGGTGGGGAACCTGTGGCTTTAAGGAAACTTGTGGGCTTCCTGGTCCATAAGTGTGGTCTTTTCTTTTCTTTTTTTTTTTTTTTTTGAGACAGTCTCACTATGTCGCCCTGGGTAGAGTGCTGTGGCGTCAAAGCTCATAGCAACCTCAAACTCCTGGGCTTAAGCGATTCTCTTGCCTCAGCCTCCCAAGTAGCTGGGACTATAGGGGCCCACCACAGGGCCCGGCTATATTTTTGTTGGCGTTGTCTTTGCTGTTTAGCATGCCTGGGCCAGGCTCAAACCCACCAGCTTCTGTGTATGTGGCCAGTGCTGCCCAACTGTGGTCTTTTCACTGAATCCAAATTTTATACAATGAATCTTTTTTTTTTTTTGCTGTTTTTGGCTGGGGCTGGGTTTGAACCCTCCACCTCTGGCATATGGGGCCGGTGCCCTACTCCTTTGAGCCACAGGCGCTGCCCCAACAAATCTTTTTTTTTTTTTTTTTAATTTCAGATTGATGGGAGGGTACAAATGTTTGGGTTACATTGTTTTCATTTCTAAGGTAAAGTTCGAGTTGTAGTGAAGCCCTTCACCCAGGGGTACTCTATACTCTCGCATTATGCACGTTAGATGAGATCCTGCCAATCGTCTTCCCTCTTCGCCTCTCCCCTCTCTCTTCTCCTCCCTCACTAGACTATACTTGTGTTTTTCTTTCCTGTGGGCTTCTAGTTGTTTACATGCTGATTTTATATTAGTACTGAGTACACTGGATACTTTTTCTTCCATTCTTGAGATGCTTTACTAAGAAGAAAGTGTTTCAACTCCATCTAGATAAACACAAAAGATGTAAAATCTCCATCTTTTCTGTGGCTGAATAGTATTCCATGATGTACATATACCACAGTTTGTTAGTCCATTCATGGGTTGATAGACACTTTGGTGGATTCCACATCTTTGCAGTTATGAATTGAGCTGCAGTAAACATTCTGGTGCAGATGTCCTTATGGTGAAATGATTTTTGTTCTTCTGGGTAGATACCTAGTAATGGGATAGCAGGGTCAAGTAGAAGGTGGAGTTTTAGTTCTTTGAGAATTCTCCAAGGTTGTTGTTTGTTTACAGTCTTACCCACAGTGCAAATTGTTCCTTTCTTTCCACATCCTCACTACCATTGGCAGATTTGGGACGTTGTGACATGGGCTAATCTCATTGGAGTTAGGTGATAATCTCAGAGTCGTTTTGATTTGCATTTCTCTGATTTACACAACAGATCCTTTTATTAAAAGGGTGCAGCAGTAAAAGATGAAGCTTTTCTTGCCTCCTTTGGTACTTAAAAAAGAATGATCTTGAAATCAGAAGGCTGCAGGTTCCCCACTTCTGCATGGGCCAAGAGAATGAGGTGTCTTGGGAGTGGGGAGAAGGGTGGTTAGAGTGCAGCACTCCTGTGTCAAATGCTACCGACAGGTCAAGCAAGACCACTAAGGGCTGACGAGTGGGTTCAGCAGTGTGGAGGCCACCGGAGACCTCAGCAGGAGCAGTTTTGGTAGAGTGGTATAGGTAGAACTGGGATGGGTTTAAGAGGGAATAGGAAAGCATAATGAGAAAACAAAAATGGCAACTTTTGGGAGAAATCTCACATACTTGGATCCTGCCACTTCTGACATGACTGTAGGTAAATCACTTTTTTGATCCTCAAGTTTCTCCTTTTATAAAGACGAAATAGTAACGGGGTGCTGTAAAGATTAAATATGAAGAAGAGGCATGTAAGTATTTAGTAAATGGATGTTAACATTATTGTGATACAATATTAACAACTATCACGATGTGGGCAAGATACATAACTTTTCTGTGCCTCAATTTCCTTATCTGTAAAATAGGAGTAATAATAGCATCTGCCCCATAGTGTTGTTGTAGCATTAAATGAGATCTACATAAAGCATTTAGAATAAACAGCATGGGGCATACTATACAAAGTCCAATAAAGTTCTTGTTACCCAGTCAATTCTCTTGTGACTCCTGGTCTATCTCCTTTGTAAATGCATTGCTGTACAGAAACGAACAGGGAGTGTCAAACTTTTAACTCCCCTGTCTCAGAGACTATCCTTGAGATGATGTGCTTTAAGGTGTGTATATATATA
>NW_003852411.1:14056619-14068786 GCF_000181295.1 Otolemur garnettii
GGATTTTAATCTGCCACCTCCAGCATATGGGGACACAGCCCTACTCCTTTGAGCCACAGGCGCCACCTATGACGACGTGATTTAAACTTTTGTTGGCAGCTGCCTCTGATGCTTTGCAATTTGTAAAGTCCTGTGCAAGAGGTGATTATTAGAACTGACTCCAGAGATGAGCTAAAATATGCACCAAAGAAGTTGTCTTCACTTGAGAGTGAAGTCATAAGGGTTAACAGCTGTTTTCCATCTCCACGGAGAATCTGTGAGCAGTTTTATATCAGGAGAACGCACAATTCTTGTCGGCATTCTTAAACATTTTTGAGAATCTAAGGACCTTCCTCCCGAAAAGTATGCAAACATACAAAAAATTTAATAACCTCGAATAGGAAAATGTAAGAATAAGACTCAAAAATATACCTAAATTATAAGTTTTGCATTTTTTCTTTTTTCTTTTTTTTGAGATAGAGTCTCATGTCGCCCTTGGTGGAGTGTTGTGGCATCACAGCTCACAGCAACCTCCTCTTGGGCTTAAGCAATTCTCTTGCCTCAGCTTCCCAAGTAGCTGGGACTACAGGTGCCCACCACAACACTCAGCTATTTTTATTTTTTGGAGCACAACACTTGGCTATTTTTATTTTTTGGTTGCAGTTGTCATTGTTGTTTGGCAGGCCCAGGCTGGGCTCGAACCCACCAGCTTCAGTGTACGTGGCTGGTGCCCTGCTCATCGAGCCCCGGGTATTGAGCCCAAGTTTTGCATTTTTTCTACAACGGAAATTTACAAAGGAGGTGAAACATTTGCTTGGAAAGCCCAAAAGATGCAGGTGATTTTTTTCCTTAGAACTTTTCCAATGGAGCAAGGTAGAATTAGTACTTGTAGCTTCCTTACAACACCACTATGGGGCAGAGACTACTATTACTCCTATTTTACAGATAAAGAAATCGAGGCACAGAAAAGTTATGCATCTTGCCCATCATGATAGAAATTAATAGTGTATCATAAGGGAGGTACTTTGCCTTCTGTAATTGTGATTAAGGCTTGTTAGTGTTTCCTCATTGCCTTCAAGGAATAGTGGATATATAGTATTAAAGTTCTTTAAAACTGGAGTGCTCTGGCAGTTTCCTGTACAGTAAAATTAGAAGGAGAAATTTTCAGCTGGGTGCAGTGGCTCACGCCTATAATCTTACCACTCTGGGAGGCTGAGGCAGGAGGATCACTAGGGGCCAGGGAGTTGAAGACCAGCCTGATCAACATAGTGAGACAATCCTTCCCACTACCAAGAATTAAAAAAAAAAAAAAAAGACAGGTATAATGGAATGTGTCTATAGTTCTAGCTACTTGGGAAGATGAGGTGGGGAGACCGTTTAGAGCCCAGAAGTTTGAGGCTGCAGTGAGCTATGATCACCACTGCACTTCAGTCTGGGTGACTGAACAAGAGACCATTCTTTGTAAAAGAAATAAAGAAAAGAAAGAAATTTTAAACTATGAGAAGATCACCCTATGAGAATTATTCTAAGATCATATTTCCCAAAGAATTTACTTCTAAGTCACTTAACTTGTTTTTTCCAGTAAAAAGAAGGGTTGAATGAAGCAAACTCCTGGTTCTATTTCTTACTCTAAAACTCTACCTTACTATGAAATACAGGCAGTCCCTGGGTTATGAATGAGATAGGTTCTATAGGTTTGTTCCTAAGTTAAATTTGTGTGTAAGTTACATTTACCTATTACCTGTAATAGTCTCTGTTTGTAAGTGCAAGTTGTACATAATTCAGATGTTTGTAACTCAGGGACTGCCTGTACAAAGTATTTCAAGGAAAGGAGTTTTAACATCCTACAAAAGAATTCCTGTCCTAGACTGCCACCTAGCCATCAAGGAAAAGCAAAACCCTTGATAACTTCTTTATTTGACTTTTATTTTTTATGTATTTTAATTTTTTAAATTAAATTAAAAATTTTATTTCAGATTAAAATACACTGTACATACAATTAGATTACATAGTTCGCTTTTGTTAAAGTCTGAATTATAGCTGTGTCCTTCACCTAGGAAGTACACCAGATACTTGTGCAATATACCTGCTGGGTGGGAACTTACTGCACCCCTGCCGCTACCTGAATTTAACTGAGGTTTTCTGTCAAGTGAGCACGTAGTTGTTAATCTACCAGTTTCAATTTAGTACTGAATACATATGCTTGTTTTTCCATTTTTGTGATACTTTGCTTAGGAGAATATTCTCCAAATCCATTCAGAGAGTTACAAAGTACAAAATTCCATCTTTTCTATAGTAGAATAGGATTCCGTGGTATACATATACTATAATTTGTTAATCCATTCATGCGTTCAAGAGCATTTGGGTGGTTTCTACATTTTTGTGATTGTGAATTGTGCTACTTATAAACGTCTGTGTGCAAACGTCCTTATGGTAAAATGTATTTTTTTCTCTTGGATAGATACCCAGCAATAGGAGGTCATTGCTCTTTCCTGATGATATGATCTTATACTTAACCTCAGGAACTCCACCACAAGACTCATGGAAGTGATCAAGAAATACAGTACTGTCTCAGGATATAAAAACCAATAGTCAAGCGCCAATAGTCAAGCTGAGAATCAAATAAAAAATACAATACCCTCACAGCAGCATCAAAAACGAAATACCTTGGAATATATTTACAAAGGAGGTGAAGGAACTCTGCAGAGAGAAACACTGAGAAAAGAAATAGAGTATGTTAATAGATCAAAGAATATATGCTCATGGCTTGGAAGAATCAACATTATTAAAATGTCAAGGCTTGACACCCATAGCTCAGTGGTTAGGGCACTGGCCACATATACTGGGGCTGACAGGTTTGAACCCCGCCTGGGCCTGCTAAATAACAATGACAACTACTACAAAAAAATACCTGGGTTTTGTGGGTGCCTGTAGTCCAGCTACGTGGGAGGCTGAGGCAAGAGAATCACTTAAGCCCAACAGTTCGAAGTTGCTGTGAGCTGTGAAGCCACCGCACTTTACTGAGGGCAACATAATAAGACTCTGTCTCAAAAAATAAAATAAAATGTCTGTATTACTTAAAGCAATGTATAGATTTAATCCCTTTAAAATACCAACACTGTACTTTGAAGATCTTAAAAAAATAGTTCTATGTTTCATATGAAAGATCTGAATAACCAATGCAATTCCACAAAATAAGATCATATTTGGAGGCTCAGTGCCTGTAGCTCAGCACTAGGGTGCTAGCCACATACACTGGAGCCGGCAGGTTCGAATCCAGCCTGGGCTTGCCAAACAACGACAACAACTACAACCAAAAAAAATAGCCAGGTTTCGTGGCAGGTGCCTGTAGTCTCAGTACTTGGGAGGCTTAGGCAAGAGACTCACTTAAGCCCAAGAGTTGGAGGTTGCTGTGAGCTGTGACACCATGGCATTCTACCAAGGGCAATATAGTGAGACTCTGTCTCAAAAAAAAAAAAAAATCATATTTGGAGGTATAACTATACCAGATTTCTGGTTGCACTGAAGTCTACAGTGATCAAAACAGAAGAACAGGGGCAGCGCCTGTGGCTCAAATGACTAGGGCACTGGTCCCATATAACAGAGGTGGCAGGTTCAAACCTGGCCACAGCCAAAAAATGCAAAACAAACAAACAAACAACCCCCCCAAAAAACCCCAGAATAACAGGTATTGGCATAATAATAATTGAGACACAAATCTATGGAACAGAATAGAGAATCTGGAGGTGAAACTGGCCTCCTATTGCCATCTGATCTTTGACAAAGCAAAGCATACACTGGGGAAAAGAATCCCAACTCAATAAATGGTGCTGGGAGAACTGGTCAGCCACATGGAAAAAAAAAAAAGACTGAGGCGGTGCCTGTGGCTCAAAAGAGTAGGGCGCTGGCTCCATATGCTGGAGGTGACAGGTTTAAACCCAGCCCAGGCCCAAAACTGCAGCAGCAACAAAACCAAAAACAAAAAAGACTGAAATTTGACGCACACCTCTCAGCACTTACAAAAATTAACCCATAATGGATAAAAAGGAGAAATGGGCTGTGGCCACAAGTTGGCTGGAGCCGAAATTGCTCCCTATTCTTCCAGGCAAGAGGGAGATTTGGAGGAGGAAATCCCCAGGTGCAGGAAAGTAGGTGTCTCTGGTCCCTCAGGGCACTCTCCCCTGGGGTGAGAGTTCCTATGGTTTGCTGCCCACAGAGAGCCCTTGGGTAAGAGAAGGGGTTTCCCTGCCCCTTCTGCTTGGCTCTGGGCTCCTTGGATCTGATCTGCTCCACCACTGTCCTCTCTTCTCTCTTCCTCTTTCTCATCTTTGTTCTCATAGTCCTTTTCAGTGGGGTTGCTGAACACCTCCATTACCTCTCCCTGTAATCTACCCCCAATTTCAATTGCTCCAAATTCACTTCAGTCTAGTCTTCCTCCTTTGAGCAATGACAGTCCAACAAGAGCTGCCTCTAAATGGCCATCTTGTCCCTCACTATAAATCTGTAATTTAACCTTTATCCCAGGACAGATTTAAAGCTGGTGGTACTTTTCCTGTTCACTTCTTTAGTTGCATTTGTTTTTTAAAATCACATTTTTTCACACTATTCTGAATTCAAAACATAACAAAAATCTCACAAATTTAATCTTTAAAGTCAATATGTACTTAAGGAGTATTAATTTAAAAAAATGCAAAAAAATGTTTTTTGGTAAGAAGAGCAGATTCTTTGCTTTATTTTTTTGAGATAGACTCCTTTTCTCACCCTTGATATAGTGCTGTGGTGTCACAGCTCACAACTTCAAAGTCTTGAGTTCAAGTGATCCTCTTGTGTCAGCCTCCCAATTAGCTGGGACTACAGGTATCCACAACACCTGGCTATTTTTAGAGATGGTGTCTGGCTCTTGCTCAGGCTCATCTTGAACTCCTGGAGCTCAAGAGATGCACCCACCCTGGCCTCCTGGAATGCCAGGATTACAGGCGTGAGCCACCACGCTGGCCTTGATGGCTTCGATTTTGCTTTTGCCCCTGGAGTCTGTGTGTGTGGACCACAACACATCGCTAGCACTTGCATACGTCTCCCTCTCACTTGAACAACTCAATTCGGCACAAACCTTGAAGCCACCAGAAAGTCCACAAAATGCAGTTAAAGCCCAAGGTAATACATTAGCCCTAAAGGTGCCTTTAAATGATTTTCTTTTGGGTTATTTGCCTGCTAAACTGGGGTGTTTGGTGGCAGGAGGATTTTCTGAAAAATAAACTGGGAAGTCAGAGGTTATCCCACCAAGATTAAAAAACAAAAGACAAACTAAAAGTAGCCACTTTACCATAAAGTTTTCTGCCAGAAGGCTGTTGCTGAGAAGCAGCAATTATCAAACAGCCTCTTTTGTCACTTCTTCATAAACCCAAGCAGAAAAATGAATTACGGCTTGGTGCGTAAGAATAACCTAGACAAAACGCATCCTGGCTTTCTACTCAGTCCTCTCAACTAGAGGACGTGCTTTTTTTTTTTTTTTTTTGAGACAGAGCCTCAAGCTGTTGCCCTGGGTAGAGCGCTGTGGCATCATAGCTCACAGCAACCTTCAACTCCTGGGCTTAAGCGATTCTTCTGCCTCCACCTTCCAACTAGCCCACCCACCACAATGCCCGGCTATTTTTTTGATTGCAGCTGTCATTGTTGTTTGGTGGGCCAGGGCTGGATTTGAACCCGCCAGCTCAGGTGTATGTGCCTGGTGCCTTAGCCGCTTGAGCCACAGGCTCTAAGCCGACGTGCTTTTTATTCAATTTTAACTGTAAAGGGAATGTTTGCTCATGTTTAACTAGACTCTTCCCAATAAGTATCTTTACATTTGGAAATAAATATAATAGAAAAAAGACCAAGATTTAAATTGATCTTATTTATATCCTATTCTCTTCCCAGTCTACTCATTCTGTCATAGAATGAAATTTATAGAGCATCTGTCCTGTGCCACGAGAAACATGGAGGTGGCTTAGTCTAGGGTGGTAGTGGTAGGTCTACAAAGACATAGTTGGAATAATAGGACACTTAAGAGGTAGAATTTACCAAGCCTTTGTAATGGATTGAAAGTGGGGAGAAAGGGCAAGGGAGCAGCCCAGGAAGCTTCTATCCTGGGGTTTATATCTGGGACAACTAGTCGGGGGCAGATATGGGCTGGGGCAGGAGGGTGATTTTTCTGAGCTTCTGTTCAAAATAGGGTAATTTCAGGAGTCATAAACCCCTAGAAATTGGGGCATAATTCTGTATCAATGTGTACATACTGAGGAGATAATCCTGTGTTTGACACTATTAATAAATTTAATGACTCCATAAAGAAAGGTTAGGGATTAGTTCATAGTACAGAGAAACTTGAAAAGTTTTGTGTTACACTCGTATCAAACAGATGGTTTTACCAAATTGCTCAAGCAATGATCTTTAATAAAGCTGTATCTCTGGGTGGTGCCTGTGGCTCAGTGAGTAGGGCGCCAGTCCCATATACCAAGGGTGGAAGGTTTGAACCCAGCCCCAGACAAACTGTAACCAAAAAATAGCTGGGTGTTGTGGTGGGTGCCTGTGGTCCCAGCTACTCGGGAGGCTGAGGCAAGAGAATTGCCTAAGCCCAAGAGCTGGAGATTGCTGTGAGCTGTGACGCCACAGCACTCCACTGAAGGCCATAAAGTGAGACTCTGTCTCTAAAAACAAAACAAAACAAAACTGTATCTCAAGAGTATCTTATGCTTATGATTTAGTACAAGCATAAGGTAGTATCAGTGAGACGTGATAACTTCTTTCAAAAATAGCACAGGACTTCCTCTTTAGCTTTGCTATCAAAAGCTGGATTTCACACAAATTGGTTTCCACAATATGATAACTGACTCTGTAAATCTGAAGAGATCCAAAGCAAAGCCAGTATAGAATGCAGATTTATCCATCATTAGTTACATGGTGTTTGCTACAACTGATTTTGTTCTATATTGTAAACTTATCATTTTTCTCTTAAATCAAGTTTTTGAGGCAACTTTGCTAAACCTCATGAATTTGGATAAAATCAACTATTAGACAACTCTAAACAGAAACTAGATAAATACCAACAAAATGTTTTGAGGAGTTGTTTCTCAGTCTTAAAGGTTTAGCAAAGACATTTGCATCAGTAGTCAAAAATGTTACAAAACACACTCTACTTGATCACAATATATGTAGAAAGGACGTTATCAATTGTAGCCACATGTTCCATCCCTCTGCTCTCAACTTAACTGTCTAACTTAGAATAGTAAAGCAATATTATTTTAAAATTTAAAAAAGAACAAAACTTTGGCTTTGGCCCATATCATATATAAGATCCATCTTCCTAAGCAAATTATCAATTACCCATTGGGAGGGAGATTATCATGAGGGCGAAATATGAAAAATCTTGGGGGAATATTTTTTGCCTAATAATTTCCTAAATGGTACACAGAATCCTTTTTAATTGAAAGGTGTTTTCATATATATCAGGGGTGTCGAACCTGTGGGCCACATGCAGATTATCTGAGCATGGTTTTGCTCATCTGTGGTGTCACATATCATGAAAAGTATCCATGGACCTTTTCTTTTGTTCATCAGCTTTCACTAGTATTTGTGTATATACTGTGTGGCCTAGGACAACTCCTATCCTTCCAATGTGTGGATAGGAAAAGAAATAAGGTTGGATATGGTGTAAGAGATTTCCCATCAGAGTAATAACACAGCAGTAATTAATGCTTTTGCCAGGTAACCATTTGGTGGTACTTATTCTTTGGCTTCTACTTATGGTCCAGTGAAATGGCAGATTAAAGAAAAGTTCTGGAATTTGAGAACTACCTAGAAATAATCTGCTGTAAGCAGAAGAGCTGAACTGCAGCAAAGGCTCTAAATATGTAATTAAGAAATTAAGGAGGTAGCTGAAGGAGTGCTGAATTTCCATAGCAGGATTAGAGATGGCATAACGTGTGTGGAAAAGACTCAAAGGAGAATTTAAGAACCTGGACGATGGCTTAGAAGGGTATGGACACACTGCTATACTGTAGAAAACATAAGTCTTTGAAATATAATTACTTCAGTTACTTAACTGGCTCCAACATTAATGAACTTCTAATTTCATGGAATAAAATTATTTATCTACAAAATAGAAGAAGTTTACAAAGGTCAAGTACTTTAAAAATAAAGAGGTCATGACAAAAATGAAGACAAACTGGTTTAGTCAAGAAGCACATCATCAAATGTTTATCGCAGAACAATTCACAATTGCAAAGATGTGGAATCAGCTTAAGTTCCCATCAGTTCATGAGTGAATAAAGAAAATGTGACACACACACACACACACACACACATACACATGCACGCATGCACTCATGGAGTACCATGCAGCCATAAAAAGGAATGAAATAATGTGGTTTGCAGTAACTTGGGAATTGGGAACTACTATCCTAAGTGAAGCATCTCAGGAATGGAAAACCAAACATAATATGTTGTCACTAAAAAGCAGGAGGTAAACAATGGGTAAACAGAATGATAAAAAGGATGTGAGAAACCAAGAAGTGGGGAGGGTAGCACGAAGTAAGGAGTAAAACTCACCTACCGGGGTACCAGAAACACTATTCTGGTAACCAGCTTACCAAAAGCCCTGACTTAAGCACTATACGAGGTATCCATGTAACAAAAACACTTGTACTCCCTTAACATTTTGAAAGAAAAAAAAAAAAGAAAAAGCATGTCACATCTGTTTTCCAACTACATAAATTTTGTATTTTACTCAACTAAGTTCTTTGTGTCACAGGTTTAAGTGAAATTTTCATTCCTATAGAATCAATACCACAAAAACTAATTACAAAGAAACACTTAGAAGTTTTTGACAAAACAAATTCCCACTTCATAGACATTTAAATCAAACAAAATACTGTTACAACTCCAAAGATAAAGCTAACTGTCATTTCCTGATCCCAACAACTTCCCATTAGTTCTTTTTTGTTTGTTTAGCAAGCCCACAGCTGGGTTCAAACCCACAGCCCTGCTGCACAGGGTTGGTGCTCTAACCATTGAGAACATGCGCACAGCCTTCCCATTAATTCTGTAACAAAAGTTTAGAGAGCAGAGATGAAGTCATAAGTTTGGTTTTCTCATCAGATTATCTAAATTGCACCAAAAAGTTACAATCAAGTAAATATTGTTTCTTACAACCATTTTTTCCATAAATTAAAAGATTTATTTTAACAGAACATAGATGTTTACAGCAAACAGAAAGTAAAAGCATTTCCTAAAAAAATGTTTAGGACTGAGAAAAGTTAGCTGTGAATAAATTCTATACTCAGTTTTGAGGTGTGGTTAAACATTCAATTTCACATGAAAAGTGGCAAACAAATCAATTACAATACTCAATATTAGGGAAGTCCTTTACGGAGCAGTTAAAACGATTTCTGTCACAAGGTTAAAACAACAGTGTTTAAAGGATACTGATTCCAGTAGGCCAATGATAGCAAAAACTTGGTGGATTGGTGGCTAACTAAATGAGACAAATGGGAGTTGTTAGGAATGGGACTAAGTTCAAAACACAAAGACAGATTGAGTGGATGCAGCTATGTACCTTGGCTGACATCTTGGAAAAGGTTAGGATTTAAATGGGCTATAGGAAAAAAAAATTCAATGTCTTAATGATTAACACCTGTGAAATTATGAATAAGGCAAACAGTGAATGTGTCCATGATACTGTATATATGAAATTCAATTACAAGAATTTATTGAAAATTTGTTAGAAAAGCACTGCTATATGTGTATAGTATAAATGTTAATGGAAAGCTTCAGGAAGATTTCTCTGTAAGATGTTGTTTTCTCATTCTTTGTGATACCCCCTTTGCAGGTCCTTTGGCTATAGAACTGGCCTATTGTTACTTAAGTTTATCCACATCCAAGAATGAGATCTCTGTAAATCAATCCCTTGACCCACCAATCTAATGGTGTCTCTACCAAATCTGTGTCTTCTACCATCAAATCACTTAAAGTGCACAAGATGGAGTAACAGTATTTTCCTGTGGAAAGGGCATCAAGCTAGGAGTCAGCAGTTGTGAGAATTCAAACTATATGACTGTAGGCAAGTTAGTCTTTCTAGGCTTCAAATTTCCTCTTCTAAGGCCCCTTTATAGATCAATATTCTGTTATTCTAAGTCTCTAGATTAGACGTAGGCTGACTGTAGGCAGAAACCTCTAGTTAGAAAGGCTGACTGCTTGCTAGAATGGCTCCTCTTTTGATATCTCACGGAGGTAATTTTAGATGGGAGAGGGGTAGTACTGGCGATAAACCCCTGGAATTGAGAGCTGAGTGGCTATTAGTAAAGTCAGTCTCTCTTCTACCCCTAACAAGCTTAACACCAGGATTTTCCTGTATATTTCCCCTGTTTTCTCTCAACACCTCAGGCTCCCACTTCCCAGTCAACATTTCTTAGATTACCTTTGTAACAGCTAATAGTTCCTTAATACCAAAAATGTTCACAAAGCTGTTTAAAGTATAGTTGTCAACTTTTTTTTTTTTTTTTTTTTTGAGAATGAGTCTTGCTCTGTAACTCACCCTAGAGTACAGTGGTGTCATAGCTCCAGCTCTTGGGCTCAAGTGATATTCTTGCCTCAGCCTCCTGAGTAGCTAGGACTATGGGTGCCTACCACTATGCTCAGCTAATTTTTTCCATCTTTAGTACTGACCAGATGTTACTCTTCTAGGGCTGGTCTTGAACTCCTAATTTCAAGTTATCCTCTCCCCTGCCTGCCAGAGTGCTAGGATTATAGGAGTGAAGCCACCAAGCCCAGCCAAACAACCTATCTTTCGATGATAAAATTTAACCTAAACCACAGAACATCTTATCTTTTGTGCATTTCTTTCTCATTGCTGCACCTGCCCAAATATGGAAACCTACTTATTTATTTATTTTCAAATTTAATTTGTTTGCAGCTTTGGGCTGATAGTTTAGTTAACAACAAAAGCAAGCCCATTTTGGGGGGAGAAGGTAGGTAAACAGATTGACTGTCTTAGTAAAAGCCAAGAATTCAAAATATATAAGCCTTTCAGATCTTCATGCTAAATCAAATAAGATGTTAAACCATTATTATTATTATCATTATTATTCCAACGAGCAAACTTGCAATAAGGCTACCCAGCTTTGGTAAACGTCCTCCTGGTATTCGGGCATTACTATATAGAGAAGGTTACAGTTTAGCCTACTAAAATGTGTACTTCCATCAACTCTTCTACTTAATGACATATGCTTCCACAGATTTACCTTGCCTCAAACCTAGTTTAAGTGCTTATATAGAAAGGATATATATTACTCAGACTTGCCTTTTAAAGAAAGAATACTACAAGGTGTCATTTCATAATGAATTTTCTTTTTTAGAAACAAATTATGGTTAATTACCTAAAGTTATATGGAAAACAGCTCTGCCAGTTCATATTGTTTGAGCATCATATATGTATTATATTTAACCATTAGGTGACATTTATTGGTTCCCTGACCCTCCATATAACTCTCCATCTGTCATCTTCTCCAATAGAGATGTCTGACATAAAATCATAAAAGCCCAAACCTTTTCTACCTATCAGTGGTGTTTCTGGATTACTTTTGTCTTTTTTCTCAATTAATATATTATTCTTATAAATACGTTGGAATTAAAGATGAGTCTAGATTTTTAAATTAAATATGTTTTCTCTAAGGCTTTTAAATAGAAAATTATCCGTATTTAACTCTGTTTCATGATTACTTAAAGAAGAGCCAGCCAGGGTGGCGCCTGTGGCTCAAAGGAATAGGGCGCCAGCTCCATGTGCTGGAGGTGGCAGGTTCAAACCCAGCCCTGGCCAAAAACTGCAAAAAAAAAACCCAAAAAAACAAAAAAAACAACAAACCAACAATACTCAAAATGCACTTCCATCCCTCTTTCTTCCTTAGTGGATATTTTACTAATTAAATAAGAAAGAGGAGACATTCTCTACTGTAAAAAAAGGACACCAGAAGACCAGCTCTGCCACTTAATGCCTGAACAGAAGGTCCTGGAAAAGCACCCAGACAGGTAAGAACCTAGTTACATGCAGCATGCCAGCAATTTTAATTACACCTGTTTCTGATTTTTACTTCTAAGAAATGATTTTGTGTTGGGGTTTAATTCTGTGGGTAAAATAATATCTTTTTTTTTTTTTT
>NW_003852411.1:14069407-14075957 GCF_000181295.1 Otolemur garnettii
CAGCAACCTCCAACTCCTGGGCTCAAGCGAGTCTCCTGCCTCTGCCTCCCAAGTAGCTGGGACCACAGGCGCCTGCCACAACGCCCGGCTATTTCTTGGTTGCAGCCGTCATTGTTGTTTGGCGGGTCCGGGCTGGGGATCTGAACCCGCCACCTTAGGTGTACGTGGCTGGCGCCTTAGCCAGCTGAGCTAGAGGCGCCGAGCCAATCAGCTTAATTTTTAAAAAATGTAAATGTATTTATGTGACCTAGTAATGTCAGGGTATGAATTTTCTTATTGATCCCAATATTAAAAAACTAATGATGCTCTGATATAAAAGATTTCAAGTTATAGAGAAGGCAGCAGCCCTAAGATTCAGACATCCTTTTTTCTGGAGATAGGAATGTGATAATATATTTTTGACATGCTAAATATGGATCACAAAACATTTGTTTTTCAATTTTCATTTATCAGTCATGATAAGTACAAGAAAAACATTTATAGAAACAAAAAACAAAACCTCCTATAAACTACTACATTAAAAAAAAAGGTGAACAAAACTATCAGAATAAAATAAAATCATCAAAATGAAAATTAACATTAAATATCAATACTTACACAGCAAAGTAAACTACTATAATAATAAAGCTCACATACAGTCATACAGAAAGACAGAAGGATCAACTGTCAGGATCTATTTTAGGTTTGATACCTCCTTATTTTGGCCTGGGAGAGCACTAAGCCCTAAGCAGTTGGTTTATTTTTTTTCCCTTCCTCACGCTTCCATCCTTTTCACACTGGGGTACCAGTGTAGAAGGCTCCTGGACATAGCTAACCGTGCAGCAGCTCCTAAGGCAGCAGTGGCTGTACTTCGAGGAATGTAGAGCTTCTGAGAAATCTGGTGCTCAGAAGATAAGATCAAAGAGAGCTGGTCCATGGCTCCTTGACTCTTGTCTTTGAACACTGTAACAGCATGGCTACTAGAAAAGTCTTCATTCTTTAGGCTCCTTGGAGAGCTTTCCACTGAAAAAGAAAAGATGAAAGAGTCTTTTCAAGGGGCTCATATACTCACTGCCTTCTCTCTTCCATAGTAGTTCTTCATCTACACATATTACCATCATTTTCTGTTACCAATAGAAATAGACAATTACCAATAGTCTATCAGAGAGGATGAGACAACAAGTGGAAAGGAAATGGGGAAGGAATCATGTATTGAGATAAAATAAATTCCTAGGATGAGGGTAAGAGAGAAGGCAAAAATAAACCTATGAAAAACAAAGGTATGATTTCTTTCTAGTAATGTCATAAAAATAATTTGGATACAACAGAAATCCCACAGAAAAGCCCATAAACTCTCCCACTTCTTTCTGGTACTGAGCAAAATAGTGTCCCATAGGCATTCTCTTTTGCAGCAGTTCTCAACCTGTGGGTTGCTACTGTGGCATTAGGAAGGTTGAGAACCACTGCTCTATTGCCTAAGTGGTTCCGTTTCTGAGTCTGTGCCAGTGTAAAAACAAACCAAGATTTGGTTGCTAAGAAATTCCATATCCCAGTTATTGGTCATAAAACGAATACTTTAGCAATTATTTTAACTAAAAAGAAATAACCCTGTAATTAAAATGAAACTGCTGGAACCCCAATGCTCCAGTGTTCCTAATAGACAAGAAAGGGGATGCTAAGCACTCTCTTATGATGAGCACTACAGACCAGTGTTATCCAAAGTGGCTGGTCTATGCCCTGCTTACTACTTGCCTACAATGAAAGGGAGCTATGTTGACATCTAAGCCAACACACTACTTCCTTCAACAATGTGCTTTGCAATGTAGCTGATTTAACATTTGGGGCACAAGCTCCTTACTGTGTGGTGTACAGACAAGAACCAGTATGCTGACTACATTTTGAATAGCACTGCTCTAGAGCTTAAAAACACAGATTTCAAAAAATTTGAGAAAAAGTAGGCACAGTCCAACATTTTCTTCATTTTTGCATGGTTACCATCTGGCACAGCAGCATGTGGTATGTGTTCCATACATGCGTGAGGAAATATATTCAAGGAGAATTTGACAGGGTAGTCTAAAAAGTGAAATTCTGATTATAAAACTATAATCAATGCCCACTAGAGAGGAAAAGAGGTGATTTGTAAAAAAAATGTGATTTTATAGGAAGCCTTGGGTGAGCCTAGACTTTAAAAGGTATAGATAGATGAAAGAAGAATCACATGACCAAAGAATCTAAAAGAGTACCAAAATTTCCTTCAGCTTTGATGTTATTCAACAGGGCTCATACTCCCTTGCCTTACACAACAAGAAACCTGGACAAGATATATGTAACAACAGCCTTCAGACACTGAATAAGCATCACAGGACAGTGACTCTTGTGAGAAGAGAAACAAACTGTAAGTGCTAATTAATTAGCTCACTGCCTGAAAAGAACTTTTAGGCTTCAGTAGAGGAGGAGGAATCTAAACTGAGCAAGGAGATCTACTAAGTTGAGAAAAGACAGCTCAGAATTCAGGGAGGTAAAGGGAGGTAAGCAGAGAGGAGGCAGCTACAGAGAAAAAGGAAGCTAGGGATCTATGGAGAGTTCTCCTTGTGTAGAAGAAGAGTGATCTGGCTTCTGTGTGAACAAACTACCAAGACTAGGGGAAAAACCACTGACAGGAGCAGGCAGAATAATCATTACACTGGGGCAAACAGCTTATACTGCGGTAAAGTTTGTTTGTATTCCCATAAGCCATAATGAGAAGACATCCTAACACATGTGGCATCAAGTCCCACTGATAACCTCAGAAGGATATTGCCTAAATGGTGGTATGAAATTTTATCTGGACTAAAGTCTTTTCTACCCTAATGAAACCTAAAAGAAAAATTGAAAGAAAAATATCAATTTTGGGAAATTAATTGCATTCTCCCCACCCCTGCCCTGCAAAGACAGACAAAAAGGAAGGAAGGGAGAGAGGAAAAGCAATCAAGCCAACTAGAGATGATACAAAAAATGGAAAGACATGTTATATTCATGGATCAGTAGAATCAACATTGTTAAAATATCCCTATTGTCCAAAGTAATTTATAGATTCAACACAAAATGCCATCAAAAATGCCAACACAAACTCCCCATCAAAATACCAATATCATATTTCACAGTTCTAGAAGGAATAAGAATTGTCTTGGGCCACACACTACACAAACATTAATGACAGCGGGTTAGCCAAAAAAAGGTCCATACATACTTTTCATGAAGATAGACCATATTCTCAGCTATAGTTAAGTGTCATAAATTTAAAAGGACTGAAAAAGAGGAGAAAATTAAGCCCAAAGTAATTAGAAAAAAAAGTATAGTAACCAGTGAAATAGAACACACACACACACACACAAAAACCAGAAAAATTAATGGAATGAAAAGGTGTTCTTTGAGATCAACAGAACTGATAAACTTCTAACACACTGAGATTGGAGGGGAAAATCATCATTTCCCCTCCAAACTCAGTATCCCCTCCATAAACTACCAGTATCTACAGATATTAAAATAAATAATATAATTTATGCTAATAAATTTTATAGCTTAGATAAAATTGATAAATTATCTGAAAGAGAAAATTACCAAAGTTCACTCAAAACAAAATTAATAACATAAATAACCTTCTATCTATTAAAGACATTAGCTAAAAAACCTTCCTACAAAGAAAACTGTTGAGTCCCAGAGGTCCTCACTGTTGAATTTTACTCAACATTTCAAGAAGAAATAATATAAATTCCACAGAAATTCTTCCAGAAAATATAGGAAGAAAAATATGTTATATGCTTCTATTTATATGAAATTCTAGAAAAGGGAAAGACACTTTCTGGAAGCCAGCAAATAAGCAAAGGCATTGATCTCAAAGGGGACACTTTTTAGGCTGATAAAAATGTTCTGTATAATGATTATGGTAGTGGTTACAAGATCATAAACATCTGTAAAACTCAACTCTACACATGAGAACTGGCAAGTTTTACACTATAAAATAGTGAACTACTCCTCCTCCCCATCAATTGCAGAGAAAGAAAAAAGAGTGCAGTAAATAGAATACTTGAGCCCAAACATAAGATGAGGACTTAAGACAAATGCTAAAGTCAGCAATCTTTCAAGGTATGTTCTGAAAGAGAAAATGAAGGTTTTAGCAACATATCAAACAATCATATTTGTCAATTATGAGCACACACAAGTATACGTAAACTTACCTGAACCTGACTGGTTTGGGGGGGAATCAACTACTGCAGGAGTGGAATCAAGGGCTGCTGTGGATAGCTGAATTTGATTGAGCTGAGTCTGAATGTTGGTAGGTTCAAACTGGCCCCCTTCTGTTGACTGCTGCGACTGGATAACAGAGATGCAGAATTCTTCCAATTTGGGCAGTATAGAAGAATCTGGAGAATCCTCTGAGTTCGGCTGCTATAAGAAGGGGAAAAATGGAGCAAAAGCATGTAATACTTATAGCATACCAAGAATTAAATCTTTTTTGATTCCTTATATACAAACACAAATATTTTTCATATCATAATAAATAAAATTCTTCACTTTCAAGAACCTAGATACTCTCTAGAAAAAGCAAGTCTTTCTCTAACTTAATGAACGTAAGTTTAATTCAAAAAACACTGAAAACTGACCATAAGCAAACATGGTACTGAAGGGGGCAAGATGAGAGAAGACATTAACTTAGCACTCATCAGGCACAGTGCTGGTTATTTGTATGTGTTTCTTCATTTAAACGTTAGAACAAACATTCTCAGTAAGTGTTGCTATGTCTTCTTTCACCTTGTATGATGTGAGCAGGGCACAGATATGAATTCAGGCCAGTCTTGTGTTCTCTGTGCCCCCACCACTTCCCAGTAAGACATGATCCCTGTCCCTCAGAATTTCAGAGTCCTCAATTAGGAAAATGGTGTATGTATAGTGAGCATGAAAGGAAACAACATTCTGTGATGTGGACTAAATACCACAACACAAAAGAGGCCTCCTCAGAACTGATTAAATGGAATTAGAAACTTCTCAGAGATTGAACTTGAGCTAAAGTGGATGATGTTCCAAATTTCAACCATTAGGAATCAGATTCTATTTCCTACCATGATGTAGGTATAGTCCAGGGTAATTTAACAGCATTTATCTTCAATGATGTTTATGGATATCAACACCATCATTAATACATGACTAAAAAGGGCCTATGAGGACCAAGCTGTAATGAAAACTGAGCTAAAAGGCTTACACTCTCAGATTTCCCTATAGTAAAATGAAACAATATTGTAGAAACAGAAAACTTAGCTTGTGAGTTTTTCAGGCTTACATGTAATAGACATTTAATAGCAGTAAATGTTCCTTCTGTGGAAAAAACCTACAGCAGCTCATTTTCAAATATGACTGGCGTGAATGTGGCTTCTATCTGTGGTCCCCAACACTTGGGCTGCAGAAGGGTACCAGTCCATGGCATGTTAGAAACCAGGCTGCACAGCAGGAGGTGAGTGGCCAATGAGCAAGCAAAGCTTCTTCTGTATTTATGGCCTCTCTCCATCACTTACATCACTGCCTAAGCTCTGCCTACTGTTAGCTCCCACCCTCCTTACACACCTCGCACCCCACCCCACCCCCCGCCCCGGTCTGTGGAAAAATTATCTTGCATGAAACCAGTTCCTGGCGTCAAAAAGACTGGGGATTGCTGGCTTACACAAGTATAGAATATAATTCTATTCTGTGTGTATAACCGCTGTGCTTACCATTTTTGGTAGCAGAAATAAAATTCTATAGTTATACTGGGCCATACAATATGTTATATTGGAAAACCAAAAACCTTGATTGAAATTTTTTCTTAGTTTTTGCAACTCACACATGTGGTTTAGCTACCTTTTAAGTTTATCCCCATTTAAAAATGAATCTGTCAGTGAATTCTTTTAATAAAACTGTAATGATAATTAACTAAATATTTATTAATATCAAACTTGTATTTTATTTATCTTTTTGAGATAGAGTCTCATTCTGTCACCCTGAGTAGAGTGTCATAGCATTACTGCTCACAGCAAACTCAAACTCTTAGATTCAAGTGATCCTCTTGCCTCAGCCTCCCCCAATACCTGTGACTACAGGTGCCCATCACAACATCCATTAGTTTTTCTATTTTTAGTAGAGGGGACCTCACTCTTGCTCAGGCTGGTCTTGAACTTCTGAGCTCAAGCAATCCCCTGCCTCAGCCTCCCATAGTGTTAGGATTATAGGAATCAACCTTGGAGCCTAGCTAATACCAAACTTTTAAAGCTGGAAAGATCACTAGTCCAAATTAGTATTTGCAGGTGGGCAAACTGTGGCTCCAAAAGGTAATCTGTCAAACTTGCAAGTTTAGTCAGTGGTAAAGAGTAGGCCCTGGATTATAAAACTCCCAGACCAGTGTTTTTACACTATGCCCTGCCTATTTCAGCTGTTTAATGGACAAAAATGAGAAATATTTTTAAAAACTAATATTTTTCTCCTTTCTAATAGCTTTTCACGCCAAAAAGAAACAACATAGGTGAATGCTTTTTAAATTTCTATGAAATTTTGAAAGTGGCTC
>NW_003852411.1:14076811-14079116 GCF_000181295.1 Otolemur garnettii
CTGCCTCCGCCTCCCAAGTAGCTGGGACCACAAGCGCCCGCCACAACGCCCGGCCATTTTTTGGTTGCAGCCATCATTGTTGTTTGGCAGGCCGGGCTGGGGATTCGAACCTGCCACCTTAGGTGTATGTGGCTGGCGCCCTAGCCGCTTGAGCCACAGGCGCCGAGCCCAAACTCAGAATTTGACAAGAATCCCAGGTGATCTGAATGCACGTTATAGCTTGTAGAGCACTGCTCTATAAGATCTATTCCTCTGTAGCTATGTCCAATGATGGACTACCTCATACTTATTTAGTAATTAATATACCATGATATAACTAGAGGTTAGTTTCAAGAAACATGTGCATGATTTCTTAAACATGAAAAAATGCTATCAAAAGCACTGTCTCAAATCACTTCATATCCACTAGAATGGCTATAATACAAATACAGGTTATAAGTGAAGGCATTTTCCAAATCAGGCAGAAGGAATAAGGTACAAGTGGCACTCTTATCAGCTAAGAAGACAGGTCAGAGTTTGAGGCTGACAAAACAATTAGGCCTTGAGGGACATGATTCCAGAAAAAAAGAGAACAGCAGAGGAGTAAAATAATCTGCTCCCCTGAAATACTGGCCAAGTCCTAAGCTGTACGTGTATACAGTGAGATCCTTAGAAACCCAACAGAAAATAACAGCTGGGAGGCTAAATAAGATTAGCAGAGATTATGGTTGTCTTGTGGTGCTAAGAGAGAGGATGGCATCTGAGCCCCACTAGTATGGAGAAGCTTAGGCAACCTCCCCAGGTTTTCAGTTGAGATCCCCAAAGGATCATGCTTTAGGAGTAAAAGCCACACCTAAGGAATAAGAACAAAGCCTAAAAGCAATCCCCAATGTATGTGTTAAGGTGATTTGCTAGTATCCTCTAGCCAAATGACAACGTGATCCTCTCTGGGGGAAGATGATTCATTCACAGCCCATATAATTTTTTTTTTCTATAATGTCCAACAGTTGGTTAAAAGAATCATGAGGGATGCTCTCTCTTTCCCCCAACAAATAGAGGGAAAATAAAGATAAGAAGAATAGACCTATAGGTGATTCAAACATTTCAGGAGTTACCTGAAAACAACTTGTCAAAAAAGTAGAGGAAATGACAAACCAAAAAGATGAAAATATTAAGAATTTGAACAGAGAATTGGAATTTATAAAAATGAATCAAATAGATATTTTAGAAGTGAAAAATAATATTCCTGAAATCCAGCAAATTGGGTCCCATAGAAGACAGGATTAGTGCACAAGAAGAAGAATCAAGAGAAAAATCTTTAAACTGAACACTGCAAGGACAACAACAACAAAAGGGAATGTAAACAAGATAATAGGGTCCAACAGGCATGTGGGACAGAGTAAAAAGTTTTATCTTCTTAAAACTAGAATATCAGTAGGAAAGAAGAGAGAGAACTAACCAGAAAAAATATTTTGTTGAGATAAATGGGCCAGAATTTTCCAAAACTGATGAAGGGCATCAACTTTTTGATTCAGTAATCGCAGTGAACCAAAGCAGGATAAACCTAAAGGAAATCACATCTAGATATATAATGTGTATAATCAAAGAGCTGACAGCCAAGGGCATAAAAGTCTTAAAATAAGCTAGAAAAAAAGACATTACCTTCAAATGAGCAACAATGACTGACAGCTGGTATTATATAGCACGAGCCAGAACAAAACAGAATGACATCTTCAAAGAGATGAAAGCGAAAAGTGCCTGCCTAAAATCCCACACTCAAGAGGAAAAATCCATTGGAAAGACAGATTAATTATACAACAGATCAATAAATCAAAAAGTTGGTTTTTTGAAAAGGTCAATAAGATAGATAAACCTTTGGCCAACCTAACCAAGAAAAAAAAAGTAAAATCTCTAATTTCATCAATCAGAAATGGTAAAGACAAAATAACAACAGACCCCTCAGAAATTCAAAAAATCCTTAATGAATATTACAAGAAACTTATTCTCAGAAATGTGAAAATCTGAGGAAAATTGACCAATACTTGGAAGCATGCCACCTTCCAAAACTTAGCCAGAATCAAGTGGAAATGTTGAACAAGCTTATATCAAGTTCTGAAATAGCATCAACTATGCAAAATCTCCCTAAAAAGAAAAGCCCAGGACCAGATGGCTTCATGTCAGAATTCTACCAAACCTTTAAAGAGGAACTAGTACCTATATTACTTAACCTCTTCCAAAATATAGAAAGGATGGAGTACTACCCAACATATTCTGTGAAGCAAACATCACCTTGATTCCAAAACCAGGAAAAGACCCAACAAAGAAA
>NW_003852411.1:14079344-14080647 GCF_000181295.1 Otolemur garnettii
CATGATAAGAACACTTAAGAAAATTGGCATAGAAGGGATACTTCTCAAATTGATAGAGGCCATCTACAGCAAACCCACAGCCAATATCGTACTGAATGGAGTTAAACTGAAATCATTTCCACTCAGATCAGGAACCAGGCAAGGTTGCCCATTGTCTCCACCGCTCTTTAACATCGTAATGGAAGTTTTAGTCATCGCAATTAGGGAAGAAAAGGAATCAAGGGTATCCATACAGGATCAGAAGAGATTAAACTTTCACTCTGCAGATGATATGATTGTATACCTGGAAAATACCAGGGATTCTACTACAAAACTCTTAGAAGGGATCAAAGAATATAACAGCATCTCAGGTTACAAAATCAACACTCATAAATCAGTAGCTTTTATATATACCAACAACAATCAAGTTGAAAAAATAGTCAAGAACTCTACTCCATTTACAGTAGTGCCAAAGAAGATGAAATATCTGGGAGTTTACCTAACAAAGGACGTGAAAGACCTCTATAAAGAGAACTATGAAACTCTAAGAAAAGAAATAGCTAAAAATGTTAACAAATGGAAAAAAAATACCATGCTCATGGCTGGGAAAAATTAACATTGTTAAAATGTCCATACTACCCAAAGCAATATATAATTTTAAAGCAATCCCTATTAAAGTTCCATTGTCATACTTTAAAGATCTTGAAAAAATGATACTTTGTTTTATATGGAATCCAAAAAAAAACCTCGAAAAGCCAAGACATTACTCAGAAATAAAAACAAAGCAGGAGGAATCACACAACCTGACCTCAGACTATACTATAAATCGACAGTGACCAAAACAGCATGGTACTGGCACAAAAACAGAGAGGTAGATGTATGGAACAGAATAGAGAACCAAGAGATGAACCTGGCTACTTACCATTATCTGATCTTTGACGAGCCAATTAAAAACATTTTGTGGGGAAAAGATTCCCTATTTAACAAACAGTGCTGAACGAACTGGCTGGCAACCTACAGAAGACTGAAACTGGACCCACATCTTTTACCATTAACTAAGATAGACTTTCACTGGATTAAAGATTTAAATTTAAGACATGAAACTATAAAAATACCAGAGGAAAGTGTAGGGAAAACACTTGAAGAAATCGGCCTTCAAGTTTTATCAAGAGGACCCCCCTGGGCAATTGAAGCAACATCAAAAACACACTACTGGGATCTCATCAAATTAAAAAGCTTCTGCGCAGCCAAGAATACAGTAAGTAAAGCAAGTAGACAGACCTCAGAATGGGAGAGGGTATTTGCTGGTTATGTCTCCGACAAA
>NW_003852411.1:14080741-14085861 GCF_000181295.1 Otolemur garnettii
GAAACTTCTCTGAAGAAGACAGGTGCATGGCCTACAGATATATGAAAAAATGCTCACCATCCTTAATCATCAGAGAAATGCAAATCAAAACAACTTTGAGATGTCATCTAACACCAGTAAGATGTGTTAAAATCCCAAAATCTCAGATGCTGGTGTGGTTGTGGAGAAAAGGGAACACGTCTGCACTGCTGGTGGGATTGCAAACTAATACATCCCTTTTGGAAAGACATCCGGAGAACACTTAGAGAACTAAAAATAGACCTGCCATTTGATCCTGCAATTCCTCTACTAGGTATACATACAGAAGATCAAAAATCACACTACAACAAAGATATTTGTATCAGAATGTTCATTGCAGCCCAATTCACAATTGCTAGGTCATGGAAGAAACCCAAGAGCTCATCGATCCACGAATGGATTAATAAATTGTGATATATGTACACCATGGAATACTATGCAGCCATTAAGAAAGATGGAGACTTTACCTCCTTCATGTTTACATGGATGGAACTGGAAAATATTCTTCTTAGCAAAGTATCTCAAGAATGAAAGAAAAAGTATCCAATGTACTCAGCCCTACTATGAAACGAATTTATAGCTTTCATAGGAAAGCTATAACCCAATTTTAGCCCAGGAATATGGGGAGAGGGAAGAGGGGAGAGAAAAGGAAGGGGAGGGAGGAGGGAGAGTGATTGGTGGGATCACACTTATGGTTCATCCTATAAGGGTACATGTGAATCTCTCTAAATGTAGAATATAAATGTTTTAACACAATAATTAAGAAAAAGAGATGAAAGCTATGTTAACCAGTTGGATGATAGTATTTCAAATTGTATATAGAAACAGTACACTGTACCCCATGATAGTATTAATGTACACTGCTATGATTTAATAAAAAAAAAAAAAGAAAAGACAGATTAAATAAAGACCAAAAAACCAAAACAAAACAACAAACCTGAGAAAATATGTTGTCAGCAGACCGACAAGAAACAACAACAATAATAATCTTCAGGTTGAAGGAAAATGATCCAGGACAGAAGCATACAATAACAGGCAGGATAAATAGGTGGTTAAATGTAAATGAATACTCACTGTTTAAACATAATGTCATATGTAAACCCTAGTCAAAAAGAAAAACTTGCTTATTTTTTCTCTAGGTGGAAGACAGTAATTATTTTGTTAATGCTCTCTCATAGATTCCAGGTGAAAATTAAGAAAAAATACAGTTAGTCTTGAAACTGCCATAAATTTCTCAATTACCAATTTAGAAAGCCCCAAATAAACTTATTTTTCTCTAACTCAATTTAAAATTTCTGTCAAAAGCCCTATTTTCAGTCCCATTCAGGAGGCATCCCACTCCTAAGAGTTTTCTCCCTCCTTTCTTCTGAGTCTTATGCAGCTGGCTCTGATATCCTTGAAGAGAGCGCATCTGTGCTTGCTCCTTCCCAAGCAATTATGTTCTTTTTGCATCTGTTCCTTAGTTTGTGAATAGTTCTTTCACAGGAGCTGCATTTAGAATGAAAGTTTCCTCAGAAATTCTTAGGATACTTACACCACCTTCTGCCAGGGCATCTCCTGAGAGGGACCTTAGCACACACGTCCAGCTAACTTCTGAAGCCCTCTCTAAACACATGGAACATATGAACCTCTCAAAATACCATTGGGAAGTAACAAGAAATTTGAGGGTAGCTCAGGCCCCCTCATACCATGTGACTACTTCTAATGTATACCTGGCCCACATGACACCTGTAGGAGTTGCTGCTCTCATGAACATTCCAAAGATCCTGTCTCAGACTTCTCCCAAATATCCTAGGAAACTAAGAAGCAGGGGATGGGACAGAGGACAAGACACAGTCTCCTACATTATCTTCTTCCCCAACATAGTCCCACCTGTATTTTAAAGAGTATGTCCAAGAAAGGAAGAAAAACCTGTTGTCTCTGATTATATTCCTTAGACAAATAACTTGGGTCATTTACATGTAAGTACCTCTTCACTTGGAGACTAACACCACCTATCTCTATGATGCCCTCTGAGTTAACCGCTGGAAGGAGAAAATGATTTAGCAAGCAGGCAGAAAATAATACATCAGTGAAAAAACCCATTCAGGACTTAATAATGTACTCTGTTCCCAAGAGCTATTAATATTAAACAAAACTGGCTTTCATACTTTTGGTGACTAGAGGCTAGGAAAATATCTTGGATTGTTAGTTTCTCTGCTTACAGGTAATACCAAGTGTTGGCTGTAATGAACAATGAGTTTCTGAAACCTGTTGAACCCTTTGGGGAAGCTTCTTTTTTTCCCCCCAGCCTCCTGTCTTGCCTTATGATATAAAATTCTGGACACTTCTGATCTGTTGGGGGTAAGTTATAAGAAGTTTCTATAAGCATGCCATATGTGCCTATTCACTCCTTCTCATGTTAGGAGTGAGCAGCTCATCAGATTGTTAAGCTGACAGGAGGCTAAGAACTATTAGTATACATTTCTTTGCTGGACAGAACCTATGTGTCACCATTCCAGTGTCACTTTATCTCTTAGTGTTTGACTCCTAGGTCAGTTGGGACAGGGCTGGTCTCTGTTTATTTTCTCCCATTCTCTTAAGCCTATGGAACATACTCCAAAATAGACTACATCCTAGGACACAAATCAAACCTTAATAAAATTAAAACAATTGAAATTATACTGTGTATCTCAGACCACAAGGCAATAAAGGTGGAACTCAACTCTAAATATTTACATTTCTACACAAAGGCATGGAAATTAAACAATCTTATGCTAAATAACAGTTGAGTCAAGGAAGCGATAAAGGAGGAAATTATTAAATTCCTCAAACATAACAACATTGAAACTACAAGCTACGAAAACATGTGGGATACTGCAAAAGCACTCCTAAAAGAGAAATTTATCACATCAGATGCCTACATCTGAAAAAGAGAAAGAGCACATCAAAAATCTAATGAATTACCTTAAGGAAATGGCAAAGAAAGAGAAATCCAATCCTAAACCTAGCAGAAGAAATAACCAAAATTAAATCAGAAATAAATGAAATTGAAAACAAAAGAACCATTCAAAAATTTAATGAAACAAAAAGATAAACAAAATTGATAAGCCTTTGGACAGATTAACTAGAAACAGAAAAGTAAAATCTCTAATAATCTCAATCAGAAACAAAAAAGGGGAAATAACAACAGATACCACAGAAATACAAGAGATTATCTCTGACTATAAGAAATTCTATGCCCAGAAATTTGACAATGTGGAAGAAATGGACCAATACCTGGAATCGCACCATCTCCTTAGACTTAACCAGGAAGAAACAGATGTCTTGAACAGATAAGTATCAAACACAAAGACTGATGAAATAATAAAACAGCTTCCAACAAAAATATTCCTGGACCAGACAGCTTCACACCAGAATTCTATCAAACCTTCAAAGAAGAGTTTGTACTCTGTACTGCAGAACCTATTCCAAAACACTGAGAAGAAAGGAACCTTCCCCAACACATTCTATGAAGCAAACACCACCTTGATACCAAAATCAGGAAAGGACTTAACTAAAAAGGAGAACTTCAGACCAATTTCACTAATGAATACTGATACAAAAATATTCAACAAAATCTTAGCCAATAGATTACACATTACATGGTGTAAAAATTACACATCACAATCAAGTAGGCTTCATCCCAGGGATGCAAAGCTGATTTAACATACGCAAATCCACAAATGTAATTCACCATATCAATGGAAGCAAAAACAAAGACCACTGAGGAGAACTCTCAATGGATGCAGAAAAAGCATTTGATAAAATTCAGTATCCTTTTCTAACAAGAACACTTAAGAATACAGGCATAGGTGGTACATTTCTTAAACTGATTAAAGCCAACTATGACAAATCCACAGCTAATATCATACTGAATGGAGTAAAACTGAAAGCCTTCTATTTAAAACCAGAACCAGACAAGGATGTCCTCTTATCACCACTACTAGTCAACATAGTTCTGGAAGTTCTAGTCAATGCAATCAGGCAAGAGAGGGATATAAAAGGCATCCAAATGGAGGCAGAGGAGGTTAAATTCTCACTCTTTGCTGATGATATGATCTTATACTTAGAGAATCCCAGAGATTCAACAAGACTCCTGGAAGTGATAAAAAAAATACAGTAATGTCTCAGGTATAAAATCACTGTCCACAAATCAGTGGCTGTTGTATATGCCAATAATAGCCAAGTTGAGAGGCTAATGAAAGACACAACTCCCTTCATAGGAGCTTTAAGGAAAATTAAATACCTAGCAAAAGAGATAAAGGACCTATACAAAAAAAATTATGAAACCCTAAGAAAAGAAATAGCAGAGGACATTAAAAAATGGAAGAACATACCATGCTCTTGGCTGGGAAGAATCAATATTGTAAAATAAATGCAATCCCTATTAAAATACCAATATCATACTGGAAAAAAATAGTTCTTCATTTTGTATGGAACCAAGAAAAAACTCATATAGCTAAGGTAATTCTTAATAATAAAAACAAAGCTGAAGGCATCAGAATCACTTTACCAGACTTTAAGTTATATTACAAGTCTACAGTAATCAAAACAGCATGGTATTGGCACAGAGACACAGACATAGAGAACCAAAGAGAAAACCAAGAGATGAAACCAGTCTTTCATAGGCATCTGATTTTTGATAAACCAAAAGAAGCATACAGTGGAGAAAAAGAATCCCTATTCAACAAATGGTGCTGGGAGAACTGGATAACCACATGTAAAAGACTGAAGCTCAATCCACACCTTTCACCACTTACAAAAATTGACTGAAGATGGATAAAAGATTTTAATCTAACCTGTAGTCCCAGCTACTTGGAAGGCTGAGGCAAGAGAATTGTTTAAGTTTGAGGATGCTGTGAGCTATGACACCATAGTACTCTACCAAGGGCAACATAGTGAGACTTTGTCTCAGTAAAAAAAAAGACTTAAATCTAAGACATGAAATGATAAAAATCCTACAAGAAAGTGTAGGAAAAACTCTTAATGATGTTGGCCTGGGGAAAGATTTTATGAAGACTTCCATGGCAAATGCAATAACAAAAATTAACAAATGGGACTTAATTTTTTTTTTTTTTTTT
>NW_003852411.1:14085947-14093913 GCF_000181295.1 Otolemur garnettii
GTCTCCTGCCTCAGCCTCCCAAGTAGCTGGGACCACAGGCGCCCACCACAACGCCCGGCTATTTTTTGGTTGCAGCCATTATTGTTGTTTGGCGGGCCCGGGCTGGGGATTCGAACCTGCCACCTCGGGTGTACCTGGCTGGTGCCCTAGCCACTTGAGCCACAGGCGCCGAGCCAAATGGGACTTAATTAAACTGAAAAGCTTCTGCACAGCTAAGGACACAACAATTAAAGCAAATAAACAACCTTCAGAATGGGAAAAATATCTGCATGATACAAATCTGACAAAGGGATGATAACTAGAATGTACAAAGAACTCAAATTAATCAACAAAAAAGAGCAAATGATCTTAGCTATCAATGGCAAGAGACAGAATAGAAGTGTCTCTGAGGAAGACAGACAAATGGCTAACAAACATGGGAAAAAATGCTCATCATCCTTGATCATCAGAGAAATGCAAATCAAAACCACCCCGAGATATCACCTAACACCAATGAGAATGGCCCACATCATAAAGTCCCAAAGTTGCAGATGCTAGTGTGGATGTGGTTAGAATGGAACACTTTTATACTGTTGGTAGGACTGCAAACTCATACAGCCTCTTTGGAAGAAAGTATGGAGAATCCTCAAAGAAATCAAATTAGACCTCCCATTTGATCCTACAATCCCATTACTAGGCATCTACCCAGAAGAAAAAAATCATTTTATCATAAAGACATTTGCACTAGATTGTTTACAACAGCTCAATTTACAATCACTGAGATGTGGAAACAACCTAAATGTCCAACAACCCAGGAATGGATTCACAAATTGTGATATATGTATATCACAGAATACTATGTAGCCATAAAAAAAAGAGACTTTACATCTTTCATAATAACCTGGATGAAGTTAAAGCACTTTCTTCTTAGTAAAGTATCATAAGAATGGAAAAGCAACTATCCAATGTACTCAATACTAATACAAAGCCAGTAGACAATCTAATACATGCTCACACAAGAGAAAAACTCAATTTAATTCAATTTTGGGGAAGGGGGATTGAGTGAGGGGGGAGGGGGAAGAAAGGGAGGGGATTGGAATGTTCCTACTTAATGGATACAATGTAAGGGTATCCATTGTATCCACTTGGTGCAGGATACAACTACAAGAGGGACTGTATCTAACATGCAAATATTGTAATCTAGTTGTTTGTACTCTCACATTAACCTGAAAAAAAAAAATTGAGAAAAAAAATTTTTTTTTCTTTTTTTAGATAAAGTCTCATTCTGTGGACCTGGGTAGAGTGAGGTGGGATCATCATAGTTCACATCAACCTCAAACTCTTAGGCTCAAGAGATCCTCTTGCCTCTACCTCCTAAGTATGTGGACTACAGCTGGGCACAGTGCCCAGCTAGTTTTTCTATTTTTAGTAGAGATGGGGTCTTGTTCTTGCTCAAGCTAGTCTCGAACTCCTGAGGTGGAGCAAGTCACCCCCCCTTGACCTCCCACAGTGCTAGGATTACAGGTGTGAGCCACCACATCTGGCTTTGCATCACATTTTGATACAAATGTAAATCATAATAAGCACTTTTCATATTTACTAATATAGTTATAATCAAAAAGATAAGAGTCAGAGAAAATGTAAAGTATTTGGAAACCTCTAACATTGTTGGTAGAAATATAAAATGGTATGGCCACTTTGAAAAACAGTATGCAGTTCCACAAAAATGTTAAAAATAAGAGGTACCATATAAGCTAGCAAAATGTGATATATTATGCAATGAAATATTATGCAGCCCTGAAAAGGAAGTAGTACCAATTCATACTGTGATATAGATGGATTTTAAAAACATTATTCTAGGGCGGCATCTATGGTTCAAAGGAGTAGAGTGCTGGCCCCATATGCTGGAGGTGGTGGGTTCAAACCCAGCCCCAGCCAAAAAAATCTGCAAAAAAACCCGAAAGAAGACAGTCAAAAAAGGCCATATGGGGCTCAGGGCCCATAGCACAGTAGCTACAGTGCAACCACATACACCAAGGCTGGCAGGTTCAAACCCAGCCTGGATCAGTAAGCAACAATGACAACTGCAACAGAGAAATAGCTGGGCGTTGTGGCAGGTGCCTATAGTCCCAGCTACTTGGGAGGCTGAGGCAAGAGAACAGCTTAAGCCCAAGAGTTTGAGGTTGCTGTGAGCTGTGAAGTCACGGCACTCTACCTAGGGTGACATAGTGAGACTCTGTTTCAAAAAAAAAAAAGGCATATACTGTGTAACATTTAAGAATAGCCAAAACTGTAGATATAGAAAGCAGATTAGTGGTTGCATAAGGCTGTGGGGGAACAGGAAAAGGTGTGAATGCTAATGGTTATGAGGTTTATTTAGGGGTGATGAAAATGTTCTAAAATGGATTACGATCACTTTTGCACAATCCTGTATGTACTAAAAATATTGAACTGTAAAATTTAATAGTGGACTACAGTAGTTATGAATTATATTTCAATAAAGTTATTTTTAAAAAAGCTATAAGAAAAACAAAACGTAAAAGCCTATTTTATCCTAAAACTAAGTCTGTGCTCTTAAGGATCCTATGTTTTTGGAACAGGCTGTTGTTTTGACCTTATCATTATCATTGGTGTCATACAAAGTAACCATATTCTGAAGGAATATATCACTTAGAAGGATCATCTTCCTCAAATCTGTTTTTTTTTTTTTTGAGACAGACCCTCAAGCTGTCCCCCTGGGTAGAGAGCTGTGGCATCACAGCTCACAGCAACCTCCAACTCCTGGGCTCAAGCGAGTTTCCTGACTCAGCCTTCCAAGTAGCTGGGACCACAGGCGCCCACCACAACGCCTGACTATTTTTTGGTTGCAGCCATCATTGTTGTTTTGGCGGGCCTGGGTTGGATTTGAACCCGCCACCTTGGTGTATGTGGCTGGTGCCTTAGCCACTTGAGCCACAGGCGCCGAGCCTCTGTTTTTGTTTTGACAAATCTTCTAGATGTAAGCTCTTTATTTTCACACCAAAGTAAAGAGGCCTGGTAGTCAAATTTCATGATTCACACAAATTGTTCTACTGTTTTCAGGATGCTCATAATATACAATAGAATCTTCATAGTTGACCACTTCCCTGAATTGACCTAATTTTCATAGACTGGACACGTACCACATGTAGTCAATGGAGGACTGGCATCTGTATCTTTTTTGTTTGTTTGTTTGTTTTTTGGGTTTTTTTTGATACAGAGCCTCAAGCTGTCCCCCTGGGTAGAGTGCTGTGGCATTGCAGCTCACAGCCACCTCCAACGCCTGGGCTCAAGCGAGTCTCCTGCCTTTGCCTCCCAAGTAGCTGGGACCACAGGTGCCCACCACAACGCCCAGCTATTTTTTGGTTGCAGCCATCATTGTTGCTTGGCGGGCCTGGGCTGGATTTGAACCCACCACCTTAGGTGTATGTGGCTGGTGCCTTAGCCACTTGAGCCACAGGTGCCGAGCCGGCATCTGTATCTTGACCAGCTCTGTAAGGTATATCTTGAACACTTGGACTATGACACACAATATTAGTTTACCCACTATAACTTGACCAGTTAATTCTCCTCTATACCAAGGGGCAGAAGGTGTGGGCTTTCCCCTTTAGTTGTATTCTTTTCTTTAGTGTAAGTTTTTTTCCCCCATATTTTATTATTACCATGTATTGGATCAGGCCTAAAGTCCCATTGTTTAATCACATGTTGTGGAGAATTTTCTCAACATGAAGGACTGGTCTACATTGTAGGTATGTGCTATAATTACTAAAAAATTTTGCAGTTAATTGAAACATGATGACCCAAAGGAAAGACTCAAAGAGCTGACACTGAAGGAAAAGATTATTCTTCTACATTTTCTGGAAAGCAGCATCCAAAGAAAGATGGTAGATGTTTTAGTGTTAGCAAGACTACAATTAACAACATCCAAAAATGCACAAAAATTCATGGTGGCAGATTTCCAAGCATCAAATGGTTGGCTTAAGAAATTTAAACTGATACATGAGTTGTCCCAGAAAGTCTTATGTCAGTGGTTCTCAACCTTCCTAATGCTGCAATGTATTTTCATTGTTAAAAAGGGGTCGCGACCCACAGGTTGAGAACTGCCGTCTTATGTGGTGAATTCAATGAACTTCTAGTAGAAGTTGTAGAAGAAGTCATCAGAAAGTCCTGGATTCACCAGAGGCTTCAGAGATTACAAGATATGTAATGTTGACAAATGTGCACTCTTTTTTCAAGACAATGCTTGACAGGAGCCTCATTATGAAGGATGACAAATGAAAGAGTGAAAAACTTTCTGAAGAATGATTCACGGTTCTGCTTTGTACTAGCTCACCCAGAGAGAAACTAAAGCCCTTGTTGATTGTCAAATTGGCAAAGTCACATCCACTCAAGAACCTTAAGCCCAAAGACCTCCCTGTCACTCGGAGATCAAACAAATGCACATGGATGACTGATGCCCTGTGCAGAGGAAATGGTCTATTCTACTGAAAACAGACAACTGTCCTGGCTACTGGCAAGTGAATCATCTCATAAACATGACACTGAAATTTCTGCCCCCAAACATGACCTCAAAACTCCAAACTCTTGACCAAATCATCATCAAAACACTTAAAATGTACTACCAAACCCAGCTCCTGTAGTGGGTCTTTATTGAAACACAAACCTATGGTCAGCCTGTGGAAACAAATTCATGTACCAGTTAAATGCTCTGGATGCTGTCCTCAGTTTTGCTTGGAATAAAGTTTAGCCATAAATGGCACAGAAGTGTTTCAAGAAAGTTGGATTTGTCACAACCTCAGAGCATAACTGGGTCAAACACTTCTGTGTTGGTCCCATCAGACAGTCCATCTTCCATGGCAGAATTTGAAGGAATAGTTGTTGAAGGTTTTGTTGCAATGGATGAAGAGGTAAGCAACCTATAATGAACCTGATCCAGAAGCAATTTTCCAAGCAATTTTGATCAAGGTCTAGACCAGCATAAAAGTACTTGAAACAGCTGATGAAGTGGAAGCAAGTGAGGATGAAAGAAATTGCAGAGACTCCAAAAGAAGATAACAGGCAATCAATAGTGTAGTTGAAGTCATTTGCTGTGGAAAAATGTCCAGGTATGCTGAATAGTATATAGCCAGCATTAAGAAAGCTTTTTTCCACATACATTTGTAATAAGAATAAGAAACAGGGCTTGGCGCCTGTGGCTCAAGTGGCTAGGGCACCAGCCACATACACCTAAGGTGGCGGGTTCGAATCCAGCCCAGGCCCGCCAAACAACAATGATGGCTGCAACCAAAAAATAGCTGGGCATTGTGGTGGGCACCTGTGGTCCCAGCTACTTGGGAGGCAGAGGCAGGGGACTCGCTTGAGCCCAGGCGTTGGAGGTTGCTGTGAGCTGTGATGCCACAGAACTCTACCCAGGGGGACAGCTTGAGGCTCTGTCTCAAAAAAAAGAAAAAAGAAACAGACCCAGACTGACTCTTGAGAAAATAGTAAATTTATTAATTTTTAAATGATACTATATATATGATTTTACTGTTTTGATTGTGTATGATTTCATACAATATTCTTTAATAAGCACTGTACAGAAAGTAAAATACAGGTATATATCAGCACAGGCCTAATTCCTTCTGTGACCACCTCCATAGGTTGACCAGCACATTGTTAAGAGTCCCTAGGGTGGTCAACTTAAATAGGCTCTACTGTATTTGAGAAACATGAAAAAAAGGATTTTGTGCCAAGGTTACTTCTTTCTGCTCAAGCACTGCAAAAAGAAACTGGTCTGGATTACAGGACAGAAACAGTGCTTAAAATTTATGGCTAGAGGAAAATAGAACTGAATAGTATTTTGATAATTTTTTCTTTTCCTAACATAGAGATTTAATCATTTTAATTCTAGGCTCAAGATTTCCTTCTGAAGAGATGAATAACTATTAAATTAACTGAAATAATTTTAAGATCAACATATATTTAACAAATACGTATTCTATCAACTGCTAAGAATCATCAATCACAATTTTGCTTTCTAAAAATGAATGTATTTTCTCACCTAAACCTGTCACAATAATATTCATTACATGTTTACCTTTTTTTTTTTTTTGCAGTTTTTGGCCGGGGCTGGATTTGAACCCGCCACCTCTGGGGCTGAGTAGGGGCTGGCACCCTACTCCTTTGAGCCACAGGCACTGCCCTACATGTTTACCTTTTGAATCCTGGTTGCATTAGTATTTTTCTCCTGAGAACTCAGTCCTTCTGGTTTTTGAACTTCTACTTTCATTCCACTCACAGGACCTGAAGGCTGCCATGAATCATCCCATATATCTCCGGATGCAGAAAAACACCAATCCTACAAAAAAAAAAAAAAAAAAAAAAAGAAAAAAGACTATGTCAAGTGAACTGAAACATAGTGCCATATGATCTAAAAGAGGGTAATGTAGGCAAGATAAAGGCAAGAAGGTAATGCACATAAATAAGAAAAGGTATTAACTTCCTATATAAGTGCGATTTTCCTCCTTATTTTATTAGTCCATACCCAATATTTTGAACTCCTTTAAACACATGAATCTCAAAAATAAATACAATTCTGTTAGTAGTATTTTCTTTAGTGCCTTTTTCATGGCTAGATCATTTTCATAATCATGTAGTATTTAAACAATACAAATACTAACGAGCCACTTAATTTCAAGTTATTTCTTCTTTCTTAAACCAGTGGAAAATAAATTTTAAACATAGTTAAGCCCAACATTAGCAAATATTCTGACTGCATAAACCCAGAGGTTATGTTATAAGGCCAATGCAACAAAAATAAATAAGAGAAAATAGTTTCTTTAGTTTACTTACAATCCTAAGGTCTTCACTAGAGGGCAATGATAAAATAAAAATCACTGAAAAGGCAGATATGTACAATAAGCCCAAGGTTTATTTCCCTCTCCTGAATCCTCTGTCCCCCTATTTACCACCATGATTAAAAACAATCATTTACTTTTTAATCATGCCCTGATAAATCCTTTTGAATTCTAGAATGTATAGTTTTCTAGAAGCCTGGACAATTAAATTTAAATTTCCTTTGGTTAACAGTGATTTGCTTTCTATTTTCTAAGGTTCTAACCTTCTGTGGTATTTCTTCACATGATGGATATGGTTTCTTTCCACCAAGCCTTGAGGTAAACAGATGGGAAGCAGCATTATCTCCATCTCCCATCTTAGCCTGCAGAGGTAACCAGTTCTCATCCCAAATATCATCACCTATAGTCACTGACTCCAAGCATGGCATTCCAGTGGGGATATCATCCTAGGACGTATGAGAACACAGAGGAAATCTATAAATACAGTTCCTCTATAAACACATCTTATAATTTAGGTTTAGAATTTTTCCTAACTCCAGGTACAGTTGGCAGTTTGAATACACAATTTATGACTCTTTCCCTCCTTAAATGTCCCCACAATAAAAATAAAGAGATTTAAGGTATATACTCCATGGACAAAAAGTACAGAAGAGGAGAAAGTTGTATCAACATTCTGAATACAGGAAAGCAGACAAGTGACGACTGATTAAGCAGCCCTGAAAAAGTAGAATACAGGGTTAGTAGTGTGAAAAACTGAGAGGCAACCCAAATTTATACCACAGGTCTCTTGAAAACTCAGAAATTGGTACTACAAGATTTTTGGAAGTGAGAAGGTAAAATGGAAATGAAAACCAGAACACTGTGTGAAAGTCTTGTGTGAATAGGAATTAGATCTCCAGATATCCTTCCCTATTCCAAAGATTCAGGCAACTACATTTCCTTCTACTTGCAAGACAACCAGATAGTCTTCGGGAAGGACCAGAGGGATATTCTAGAGGAAAAAATTGAGGATCGAGCAAACTATTAAAAATTATTTGAAAAAAGTAAATAGGCTCGGCGCCTGTGGCTCAATTGGCTAAGGCGCCAGCCACATACACCTAAGGTGGCGGGTTCGAATCCCCAGCCCGGGCCCG
>NW_003852411.1:14094902-14108239 GCF_000181295.1 Otolemur garnettii
AAAAAAAAAAAAAAAAAAAAAAAAGGAATATGGCTGAAAAACCCATGACACAGTGAAAGTTATAAACCTACAGGTTCAAGAAGTTTAACAAAAATCCAAACAGGATAAACCCAAAGAAATCCATGTCTAGACAAGTTATAACTGACCCACTGAAAACTAAAGACAAATAAATTATCTTGAATGTAGCTAAAGAATAATAACAGATTATCTATAGAGGAATAATAATTTCAGTAACTACGGACTTTTTAACCAGAAGACATTAAGTGAAATGAACTTGTTAAAGTACTAAAAGAACTGGCAACCAGATTTCTGCATCCAAACATATTCCTTAATAATGAAGAAAATACATTTCAAAGAAGAATAAGAGAATTCATTGTCATCGGATCTGTGCTAAATGAACTGCTAAAGAAAGTTCTTTGGAAGGAAAGATGATGATATCAAAAGGAATCTCAGAACATCAGAAAAAGGAAGAGCAACAGAAATGATAAATGTCTCTTTTTGAATTTTTAAAAATGTCTGAAGGTAAAAAGTGAAAGTAAACAAAAAAATAAAATAACTCACTGTATATTTTCAATGTAAGTAGATATAATACACAAGACAAGGATAAAGAAGGCAGAAAGGGGTAGAAGAATGCTTATGTTGGTAATATACCTACATTCCATTCAATGTGGTAAAATATTGATTAGGTCACTGTAAAAAGTCATCAACGTATATTAAAATTCCTAGAGCAACTACTAAAAAAGCTACACAAATAAATATAATAAAAAATACAGTAGGTAAATTAAAATGGAATACTAAAAAATGCTCAACCTAAAAGAAGGTAGGAAATGGGAAGCAAAAGAATGAGAATAAGGGGAACAGACAGAATAATAAAATAAAATGGTAAATCTAAAATCAAAATATCAGTAATCACAGTAAATATAAATAGTCTAAACACACTAAGAAAAATTCAGAATGTCATAGGATGGATTATTAAATAACCAAACCATATGCTACTTCAAGAAATTTACTTCACATATAATCATATAAGTAGGCTAAAACTAAAATGATGGAAAAAGATATAGCATGTACATACTTAAAAAGAGCTGGAATGGCTATTTTGATATCAGATAATAAAGGCTTCAGCGGAAAAAAGGTAGGCTTCAGTTAACAAAAAGTAACTGCAAGATAAAGAAAGACATTTCATGATGATAAAAGGGTCAATAAAAGGGTCAATTTACCAAGAAAAGATAATAATCCTAAATGGATAAGAACTAATAATGTAGCTTCAAAATATACAAAGAAAAAACTGATAGGCCAGGCACAGTAGCTCAGATCTGTAATTGCAGCAGTCTGGGAGGTCAAGGTGGGTAGACTGCCTGAGCTCAAGAGTTTGAGACCAGCCTGAGCCAAGAGCAAGACCCTATCTCTAAAAATAGCTGGGCATTGTGGCAGGCACCTGTAGTCCCAGCTACTTCTGAGGCTGAGGTAAGAGGATCACTTAAACCCAAGAATTTGAGGTTGCTGTGAGCTGTGATGCCATGGCACTCTACGGAGGGCAACATAGTAAGACTCTGTCTCAAAAAAATAAATAAATAGGCTTGGTGACCATAACTCAGTGAGTAGGGTGCCAGCCACATACACCGAGGATGTTGGGTTCGAGCTCAGCCTGGGCCTGCTAAATAACAATGACAACTGTAAAATTAGCCAGGTGTTGTGATGGGTGCCTGTAGTCCCAGATACTTGGGAGGCTGAGGCAAGAGAATAGCTTAGGCTCACGAGTTTGAGGTTACTGTGAGCTGTGATGCTGCAGCACTCTAATGAGGGCAACATAGTGAGACTCTGTCTCAAAAAAATATATAAATAGGCTTGGCACCTGTTGCTTAAGCAGCTAAGGAGCCAGCTACATACACCAGAGCTTGTGGGTTTGAATCCAGCCCAGGCCTGCCAAAACAATGATAACTACAACCAAAAAATAGCCGGGCCTTGTGGCAGGTGTCTATAGTCCCAGCTACTTGGGAGGCTAAGGCCAGAGAATCGCTTAAGCCTAGGAGCTGGAGGTTGCTGTGAGCTGTGATGCCACAGCACTCTACCCAGGGTGACAGCTTAAGGGTCTGTTTCAAAAAAAAAAAAAAAAAGAAAAAGTATATATATAAAATTTGAAATGCCATCAATGTAATCCACCATATGAATGATCTAAAGACAAATGATATATCAACTGCTGAAGAAGTCTTTGACAAAATAAACATCTATGAACATCTATGAGAAAACTCCCAGAAAAATAGTAATAGAGGGGTATTACTTCAATTTAATAAAAACATCTGGCTTGGTACCTGTGGCTCAAGTGGCTAAGGCACCAGCCACATACACCTAAGGTGGCAGGTTCAAACCCAGCCTGGGCCCACCAAACAACAATGACAGCTGCAACCCCCAAAATAGCTGGGCATTGTAGTGGATGCCTGTGGTCTCAGCTACTTGGGAGGCTGAGGCAGGAGACTCGCTTGAGCCCAGGAGTTGGAGGTTGCTGTGAGCTATGATGCCACAGCACTCTACCCATGGGGACAGCTTGAGGCTCTGTCTCCAAAAAATAAATAAATAAAAACATCTACACAAAACTTAAAACTAACATCATACTTAACACTTTTCACCCAAGGTAAGACACAAGTTTGTCTTTTACCATTCCTGTTCAACATAATGCTAAAAGTTGTAGCCAACTTCAATAAGAAAACAGAAATAAAAGGCATGTGGATCAGAAAGGAAGAAATAAAACTGACCATATTTGTAGATGACATGATTATGTAGAAAACTGCAAGGAATCTACAAAAAAAAATCTAAGCAGGCAAGATCATAATGTATAAGATAGGGACACACACACCAAATATACTGCATTTCTATATACAAGCAATGAAGATGCAGAAACTGGTATTAAAAACACCTTTTACAAACACACATTAGGTATATACACTTGACAAAACGTGCAGAACCTATATAATGAAAATTTTTAAATGCTGAGATAAAAGAGGACCTAAATAAGAGGAGAAATATAAATGTTCACACATAAGACACCATAATAAATTTATCAAATTTATCAAATTTTTTGATAAATTTATAAAAAATTATAAATTTATATTTATATTTTAAATATAAATGTCCACACATAAGAAGATGCCATAATAAATTTACCAAATTTTTTATCAAAAATTTATCAAATAATTTAATGACGGTATTTTGTGGACAGAGACAAATTTAATCCAAAATTTATATGGAAAGGCACAGAACCTAAAATACCTTAAACAGGGAGCATGGTACTGGTGAATGGATATACAAACTGTAGAATACCCATACCATAAAATACTATTCAGCAATCAAAATGAACTATTGATACACGAACAACTTAGATGAATCTCAAAGGTACAGAATTATGCTGAAAGATGCCAGTCTCAAAGATTACATAATGTACGACTCTACTTGTATTTTTTTCAGTTAAGTCTTTTTTAATATTATTTTTATTTATTTTTTAGGTTTGACTGCAAATTTTATTTTTTTTATTGTGGGGATTCACTGGGGGTACAAAGAACCAGGTTATACTGCTTGCATTTGTTAGGTAAAGTCCCTCTTAAAATTGTGTCCTGCCCCCAAGAGGTGTGTCACATACCGCGACCTGGAGTCCATTTATAGGAGAGTTCTGAAAAGTAAAACCAGAGTAACCGAAAACAGATCAATGGTTGCAAGAGGTTAGGGATGTGGGGAGACTGTGATTATGTGTGTACAACGAGTATCACAAAGGAGTTATTTCAGGTAATAAAGTTGTTCTGCAACATGATTGTGGTATTAGTTACGGAAATCTACACATATATTAAAATTGAAACACTGTACAAAATAAATTTTACTATGTTAATTTAAAAAGAAATAGTAACACCAAAGAAAAATTACACAGGAAAGATAAATGTGTCATGGCATATTATTTGGCTAAGCCATGAATCACATTTACATAATCATAATAATGTAAATACTGAGTAGCAATCTAATAGAATTAGATACTAATTAGAACGACATACTATATTAGTGAGATAGTAGCAGAAGGGACAGAGAGGACGTGTGCTAGGGATGAAGGGTTGAAAGAATTAACCCTATCTTTCACAATGGGAAATACATAGATAATAAAACTGAAAAACAAGGAAATAACATAAGCATGTTATTTAATGAAATAAATAGTGGTAAATTCCAAGAACAGCAGCTAAAAGAGATGAAAACAGTTGCTGTGGGAATATAGGAAATGTGGGGGAAAGGGACTCTGGGGTATGTATACATAACCATTTCATCAAAATAAAAATACATCCTCCAGAAAGTTAAAAACTTTCCTAATGGGTTTTTCCTAACACTGTTTCCCGATACTAGTTTCTAAGCATAGCATAATTTTAAAAAACTGGCCTAAATCATGGGATAGTAACCAACCTATGAAAGCCAGACAATGCCTCTTTTGTGATCACGGCTATTTGCTACTTTGATCTTGGTAGTTTTGAAAAGAGAATTTGTAATACTGAAAGAAGTGAGGTTTAAAACTATTTTATTCCAGTCCTCTTAGCTTATGAATTATATTAATTAATATTCAAGAAACTATCTTTCCTTCTCCTACCTCATTTTCTTCCTTCAGATCCTTTGGCTCTGAGATGGACAACTTTGGATCTTCTTCACAGGTCTTTTCATGGGTTTTCAAAGAAATAAATTCAGAATCCTTTAATGGCTCCTTTGACTCACATTTAGGGTGACTTAAAGACTTCTTTTCACTAATATCTTGCTAGTAGATATGAAAGAGATTTTTTTCAATATTAATGCTATTTTCAAAATCTATATGCCTATAAATTTGGGAGGAATTTTTCAATATGGTTCATACAAATGCTACATTATTTTACAGCTTTATCCATAACTCTAGGTCTTACCATTCTGTTAAACTAGTTCAGGCAACAAACATTAATTGAGCACATATATTATGAAGTATCTACAGGATAGCTCTGTGGATACAAAGATGAATGCATCTTTTATACTCTAAAGGAACTAAAAAACAATAGTGGGAAGACAATCAGACACAGTCTTATGAGTAGAGCCATTACAGGTATATGGCGAAAATATGATGGAGAGAGGACATCTGAGAAGACACAATGAAGGAGATAACACAAGCTGTATGAATGCTTAAAAGATTAAGGAGGAATTAGCACAGAACTGAGTATACAGAGGTAGGAGTGTGTACAGAGGATATGGGAATCTTACTATGTCAAAATATAGACTTTGGTGGGATAGGAGAGTGTTCTCTTCCACAGAAAAGATGGTCTTACTTCATTTCCAGGATTGAACTATGATTATGTGAAGACAGCAACAGAGTGATGTCTTCAGCAACAGATGACAGGATATTCTAAAAATTTTGAAGGCTGAATTCAGTTCACTGAGAATGAGGAAATATAATTCTTCTAATCTAGTAATAACAATTAGGAGAAATTCAGGCTTCAGAAAGTAGCATACAAGCTCCATTAATCTGAACATTAACTAGAAATCTAAAATCCTTATATTGTTTTCAACATGCAGCAGAAAAGGAATATGTTTCCTTTTTATCTTTTCTAATAATTAGTAAATATCTGCTTTTAATATAAAATTAGAGAGATGATTCTTTAAGTCAAATATATAAAACATACTAAACAGAATAATTTTGTATTTTATTCAAAAAAGGACATACCAATAAAACAAAATATTTTTGGCTCTCAAATTAAATACATCCTATATAGTTAGGTCAGAACCAGTTGTCTTGAGGAATATAGTCTCAGAGGACATTGTTTTTTGTTCAAGAAACATTAAGCTCTTACTACATGCTTCAGATGCCTTTTACAGAGGATAAGTATTCCTTATCTGAAATGCTTAGGACCAGAAGTATTTTGAATTTTGAATTTTTTTGGATTTTGGAGTATTTGCAAACACATAATGAGATATCTTGGAGGTGGGAAAGGTTCAAATAGCTTCACCTGGGGTGTTTCCCATATACCTTACATATATATAGTTTTAAGGCAATTTTATACTCTATTTTAAATAATTTTGTGTCAAAACTAAGTTTTGACTATATTTTGGCTATAACCCATCACTTGAGGTCAGGTGTGGAGTTTTCCAATCGTGTATGTCAGCACTCAAAAAGTTTTAGATTTCTGAGAATTTTAGAATTCTGGATTAGGGATGTACAACCTATATAATGATAATATCAAAGTATGAACCTGGTAAGATTGTTGGGAAGGTTAAAATAGGTAATACTGCTTTTTAACAGTACCTCCCATGTAGTACAAGTTCAGTTATTATGACCATGGGTTGAAGTAATACATAATAATATTATAATATTATCTTCATTACTATAAGGGGAGAGGTGCCAAATGTTTAAAGAGAATGTGACAAATGACAACACTTGAAGAACTTGAGTAGTGAAGAGGGAAGAAAAACAGCATTCAGATTCAGTACAGGGGAAATCACAGCTACACAAAAGCAGCAAAAGAGAGAAATGATTCAAAAGGAAGCATGACTGAAATGACTGAAGCAAAGGTTTAAAGTGGCAAGTAATGAGACAAGGTCATTCTTAAGATCACTGTGTAATTTTTTAAAACTTTCCTGTGTTTTGAAAGCCTCAGTTTCTTCATGTACAAAATGAGGATTTTAGTAATATAAAGAATCATACTATTTGCAAAAACCTCTTACCAGGGTATGTAATTCACTCTCTTTTGATTGTGGACTTATCTTTCGGTCTTCATTAAAATAGTGCTGCTGGGAAGGATAACCCAGTTCTGTCAAGACAACATCCTCTGGCCCTCCACTGGATTTAGTGTATAAAGCTAAAGGGTTGAGTTCTCTGAAACCCTAGGATTAAAATAAAAGAAGAAAGGGTTTACTCTTATGTGGTCAAGACAGAAATGGTGAAAAGGTTAGCACTTCATAATTTTCAAATGCTTTGGAAGTATATTATCTTCCAAAAGTTTCTTCATATTAACAGTTTATGATAGTTATAAAATTTATCAACATTAATGGTTCTTCTCTAGAATAAGATAAAACTAAATTGGGATAAGAGAATACTCAATTATTTAAACATAAGTATTCACATTTAAAGGACAATTAGCTAAATGTAGTTTTTTATGTTCATCTGAAAATTACGAGTGCTGTGCATTAGGAAGATAAGAATCTCCTGGGTATCTTTAAGATTAAAGAATAAACCTTATAACCTTCTGTATTAAATTATCTCACATCTTGAAATACTGAGATAAAATAAAATATATTACCAAAAACATCCAGATTGCTCTACCTTAGAAGGGACATTTTCTCGGCAAACAATTGCATGGCCCTCTGTTCTTAAGACATGATGGAAATATATGTCTTCATTTGAGGATGTATCACACAGAAAAATATTAAGGATTCCATCTACATATTCATCCACTACCCCTACCAATGGCTTCAAACCACACAACTTCTGAAACTGCAAAATAGCTCTGCATGTCCAGTGTTCCTGAAATATAATCAAGATATTAGATTTTAGGTGATAGATTTAAACTTAAATTATAGTGACCATATATAAAAATGAATTCTAATGAACTAGAGAGCTAAGTGGAAAAATAAAACAGTACTAGAATAATTCATAGGAAGATATTTATAACTCAGGAATGAGAAAAGTCAAAGAAAAAGTGATAAAAATGTGAATATGGAAAAATGTAATTATATGATGAGAAATTATCTTTTCCTTTTTTTTTTGAGTTGGAGTCTCAAGCTGTTGTCCTGGGTAAAGTTCCGTAGCATCATAGCTAATAGTAGCCTCCAACTCTTGGGCTCAAGTGATCCTCTTGCCTCAGTTTTTACATTTTTAGTAGAAGTGGGATCTTGCTTTTGCTTAGGCTGGTCTCTAACTCTTGAGTTCAAGTAATCCACCAGCCTTGGCCTCCCAGACTGCTAGGACTAAAGATGTGAGCCATCATGCCTGGCCAAGAAACTTTCATTTTAAGAAATGGTGAGTTAGATTATTATACCACCCCTCCAGAGAAAACTAAAATTTCTGGTAAAATGCTTTTTTTTTTTTTTTTTTTGAGACAGAGTGCTGTGGCATCACAGCTCACAGCAAGCAACCTCAAACTCTTGGGCTCAAGTGATTCTCTTGCCTTAGCCTCCCAAGTAACTGGGACTACAGATGCCCACCACAGCACCTGGCTATTTTTCTTTTTTTGGTTGTGATAAAATACTTTTTAAAATAAGTACAAAAAGCAAACCGATAAGTTAGTAACATATTATCGGGTCAAAATTGAAGGAAAAGTGGGAACTACTTTTGTCTTAAGGGTACCTGCTAATCCAGGCAAATGTGAACTTTGGTTTTGATGATCTAACTAGTCAAAGGGGTGGATATCAAAGCCAGGGTCCACTCATGGTAAGGAGTTTAGATAAGAATTTTTATTCTTTAAGCTGAGTCCCTATGAGGGTACTTTTTCAATGAAATAGGGAAAAGAAATAAACTAGCTTTCACATGAACTTGCAGCTCAATTTTCACATCACCAGGGTGGTCCACATATCCTTAAACTGTTAATTTACATTAACATAGTTCCAAGATTGGCGATATTCCTAGGCACCTGGCAAAAGCAAATGTAAATCTTCTCTGGAGATAAGCAACCTCTGCCTGCATTATTCAATCATTCTTACAAACAACTTTTCAAAAACAACAAGCAGTACACAGGCAAAGATAAAAAGCAAACAAAGAAACAATAAGTCAAAAGAACAAACAAAAAACATAACTCAAAAAAATCTTCAATTTTAGATATTTTAATTTCTAGACAAATTATAAAACAACTAAACTTATTATCTTAAGGAAAAAAATCCAACCAAACCAAACAGAACTCAGCTTAGTTTGAGAGCTTCTGCAGAAATCAGCAATCTATAAAAATTGATCTAGCCAAACTAAGAAGTTTTAGAAAGCAAAAATACAATAACCAAAATTAAAATTAAAAACCTCATAGGTTAATTCAACAGCAAATTAGAATTAAAAAGAAAGTTGGTAAAGTGTAAGATAATTTGGAAAAAATAACCCAGATTGCAGAATGGAAAGACAGATATAAAATACAGAGGAGAAGTCAGACGATACAGAAGAAAAACTGAGATGGTTTCATACACTTTCTGTTCCCAGAAAAACAGGTAGAAACAGAAAGAATGAAAATAAGAATAAATACATACATAAATATATGATACTAAAACCAAAGAAAATGAGCAATCTTAAAACTAGCTTTAGACAGAAAGCACACTGCCCTTAAAGGAACATCCATTAGACTGACAGCTGACTTGTCAAGAACAATACAGGAAGCCAGAAGCCAGTAATGAGACCTTTGATGTGCTAAAGATATTAACTGGTAACCTAGAATTTTACAATTAGTAAATATATTTTTCAACAAGTAAAAATAACATTTTCAGATAAATATAACTAAGTTTTTCTACTAGCAAACTTATAAAATAAGTTAATAAAACTAAATAAAATCCTAAAGTACACCATTCAAATAAAAGGAAAATGGGCCCATACAAAGGATTTGAACAGTGGATGAAGAGAATGTGTAAATAAATCTAAGTTGATGTTATATTACACCAGGACCATATAAATATGGTCAATTTTCTGAAGGGCTAAAAATGTAAACATTAATTACATGAGAAGAATAGCTAGAAGAGAGAATCTAGAGATGAACACAGCCACACAGTGCCATCTGATCTTTGATAAACCAAACAAAAGCATGCACTAGGGCAAAAAATCCCTATTTAATAAATGATGCTGGGAGAACTGGTTAGGCACATGTAGGAGACTGAAACTGGACCTACACCTCTCATCATTGACAAAAATTAACTCTTGCTGGAAAAAAGATTTAACGATATAAATTCTAAAATAGAGTGTGGGGAAAACATTTGGCCTGGAAAAGATTTTATGAAGAAGACCTGCTTGGCAATTCCAACACTACCAAAAATTAATAAATGGGACATGATCAAGCTAAAAAGCTGCTGCATAGCTAAGGGTACCACAACTAAAGCAGATAGACAGCCTTTGGAATGGGAGAAGATATTTGCATGCTATGAATCTGACAAAAAAGGCTGTTAACTAGAACCTACAGAGAACTCAAATTAATCAACAAGAGCAAACAACCCCACTTATAAGTGGGCAAGAGACTTAAAACAGAAACTTCTTGGAAGATGACAGATGAATGGCCAACAAACACATGAAAAAAATGCTCATTGTCTCTAATCATTGGAGAAATGCAAATCAAAACCACTCTGATATATCACCTAACTCCAGTGAGATCAGCCCCACATCACAAAGTTCCAAATGCAGATGCTGGTGTGGATGTGGAGAGAAAGGAACACTTTTACACTGCTGGTAGTGATACAGAGCAGGTGGCTCCCAGCCAGCTTGGGCTGAGCTGAAGGGCGGACCTGCCGCCTCCACCCTGGTGGTGTTGGTGTCACCATAGCCAGCACCAGTGGATTGGTAGGTAGGCAGGGGGTGCCCAGCAGGAGGCTCCAGTAGCCAGAGGGGCCAGACAAGACACCAGTGTTTTGGTGTCTCCCTCCCCTTGCTCTTGTGGCTAAACAGGGAACCCCTCTTTCCTAGGAATGAAAGGGACTATATCCATTCATTAATGCATTCATTCACCTTGCCCCAGTACAAAGGACTGTATCCATTCATTTGCTACAGAGTTCATGGTAAATGTAACCACACAGGACACATGCAACCCATATACACACACACACACACACCTCTCTGGACAAAGAGCCTGGAGAGAGAGACAGAGAGGGAAAGAGAGAGAGCTTTTTTCCTCTACTTGGGTTGTTTCTCTCTGCCAGGAGCTTTGGTGTTTTTGTTTTCTTTTCTGTAAAATAAATCCCGTCTTACCACTGATCTGTGGTCCGAGAATTCATTCTTTGAATCACCAAGACCAAGAACCTACTAAAGATGAAATTCCAGTATCTGTGGGATTGCAAGCTAATACAATCTCTATGAAAAGAAGTATGGCGAATTCTCAAAGAACTAAAAGTTGACCTTCCACTTGATCCTGCAATACCATTACTAACTAGGTATCTACCCAGAAGAACAAAAATCATTTTACCACTAGGATATCTGCACCAGAATGTTTACTGAAGCTCAATTCATAATTGCAAGATGTGGAAGCAACCCAAATACCCATCAATCCATGAATAGATTAACAAAATATGGCATATGTATACCATGGAGTACTATTCAGCCATAGAAAAGATGGAGACTTTACATTTTTTGTGTTTGTCTGAATGGAGTTGAAACACATTCTTCTTAGTAAAGTATCTCAAGAATGGAAAAAGAAGTATATAATGTACTCAATACTAACATGAAACCAAAATATAAGTAACTACAAGCCCACAGGAAAGAAAAACACAAGCATTGTCTAGTGAGGACAAGGGAAGAAAAAGAGAGAGGGAGGAGGAGAAGGGAGGATCACTGGTGGGATCTCATCTAATGTGCACAATAGGCAACTACAACTTGAACTTTACCTTAGAAATAAAAACAATGTAACCTAAACCTCATATTAATCTGAAATTTAAAAATAAAGATAAAATGAAAAAATAGGCCAGAAGAGGAAATTAACATGCTTTGAGGTAAGAAGCTCAACGAACACCTTGGGAGGCTCATCATGAAGAGGTAATCACCAAAACATATCAGACTGGTCAAAGTCAACACAAAGAAGGAACTCCTATGAGCTATGAGCCAAAAACATCAAGTAAGTTACAAAGGAAAACCCATCAGGCTAACTACTGACTTCTCAGTGTCTGCGGTGGTACATATTTTACAAGCCAGAAGGGATTAGGGCCTTACCTTCAGTCTTCTTAAAGAGAAAAACTGCCAGGCTAGAATTCTGTATACTGAAAAATTAAGTTTCATATATGAATGAGAAATAAAGACTTTTCCAGACAAGCAAAACACTGAGGCAATTTGTCACAACCAGACCTCCCCTGCCAGAAATATCCAGAACTGCATTATGGACAGTTCATGGACCAGGACAATAGATATCCACCAGTGTAAAATCACCCAATAGGTAAAAATCACAGCTCATGCAGAACAATAGCACAAGAGGGAAAACAAAGCACTAACGTCCTACTCAACATAATGAATAGAACGGCATCACAAATACCAATTCTATTACCTGTTATTGGTCTGAATGCCCAACTCTAGAGACATAAGATGGCTGAATAGATGAAAAAATACAAACCAAGTATTTTCTGTCTCTAGGAAATACATCTAACACATAAGGACTCACAAAGACTTAAGGCGAAGAGATGGGAACAAACATTTCACCCAAATGAAAACCAAAAGAAAGCAGGAATAGCCATTCTTATATTAGATATAATTGACTTTAAACCAACGATGGTAAAGAAAAAGATGGCCATTAGAAAGGTAAAGGGAGCAATTCAACAAGAAAACATAACAATCCTAAATATACATGCTCTCAGATTCATAAAGCAAATTCTAGTAGACCTAAGAAAAGAGATAAACAGTAGGATCATAACTGGTGGGGATTTTATCACCCCAATGACAGAGCTGGCCAGATTACTGAAGCAGAAAATAAACACTGGACTCAATAAAGCTTTAGAACAAATGGACCTAACGTACATTTAGAACATCCTACCCTAAAACTACTGAATCTACATTCTTCTCATCAGCACATGGAACAGTCTCCAAAACTGGTCATATCTTAGACGACAGAATATGTCTCAAAAAATTCATAAAATCTGAACTCATACAATGTATCTTCTCAGACCACAGTATAATAAAAATAGAAGTCAATTCCAAGAGAAACACACAAATCTACACAAACCATGGAAAATGAAACAACTTGCTGCTGAATGATTACTGGTCAATAATGAAATTATGATAGAAATAAAAAGATTCCTTTAAATGGATGACAAAGGGGACACAAGTTATTCAACTCTATGGAATTCAGCCATAGCAGTCATAAGGGAAAATTCATAGCCTTAAATGCCTATATCAAAAAGACAGAAAGATCACAAATTAACAACCTAATGGCACATCTCTCAAGAAACCAGAACAAAAAGAGCAAACCAAACCCAAAGCCAGCAGAAGAAAAAAAATTCAGAAAACAAAACTAAATGGAAAACAAGAGCAATTAAAAAAAAAACCACCGGGCTCGGCGCCTGTGGCTGAAGTAGCTAAGGCGCCAGCCACATATACCTAAAGTGGCGGGTTCGAATCCCCAGCCCGGGCCCGCCAAACAACAATGATGGCTGCAACCAAAAAATGGCCGGGCACTGTGGCGGGCGCCTGTAGTCCTAGCTAC
>NW_003852411.1:14109362-14119194 GCF_000181295.1 Otolemur garnettii
AAAATGTTCTTCTTAGCAAAGTATCACAAGAATGGAAGAAAAAGTATCCAATGTACACAGCCCTATTATGAAACTCATTTATAGCTTTCATATGAAAGCTATAACTTAATTATAGCCTAAGAATATGGGGAGGGAGAGGGAAGGGGTGGATGGGTGGAGGGAGCGTGATTAGAGGGATCACCTCTATGGTTAATCTTTCAAGGGTACAAGTGAATCTTTCTAAAAGTAGAATATAAACGTCTTAACATAATAACTAAGAAAATGACATAAAGGCTATGTTAACTAGTTTGATAAAAGTATTTCAAATTGTATATGAAAACACCACACTGTACCCCATGGTTGCATTAATGTACATAGCTAACATTTAATAGAGAAAAACCAGATGCAAAGCAATAAATATAATGCAACACATAAACAGAAACGAAAACAAAGACTGTATGATCATCTTCATAGATACAGAAAAAGCATTTGACAAACTGTAGCACCCTTTCATGACAAAAAGTCAAGGAACTAGGCATACAAGGAACATACCTCACAATTATAAAAGCCAAATATGGCAAATCCACAGCCAGCATGACATTGAATGGGTAATAAGAGTTTAAGCATTTCCTCCAAGTACTGAAACAAGACAAGGGCTCCCACTGTCATTACTTCTAGTCAACATAGTACTGGAAGTTCTAGCCAGATCAATCAGACAAGAAAAAGAATTAAAGAATATGCAAATAAGGAAAGAGGAGGTCAAACTATTGTTTTTTGTTGACAATATAATCTTGTTATCTAGAAAATCCCAAAAATCCACCAAGAGATTCCTGGAATTGATTGATAAATTCAACAAAGGATCAGGTTACAAAATCAGTGTATATAAATCAAGTTGAGAGTCACATCAAAGAGTCTATACCATTCACAACAGCTCCAAAGAAAACAAAATAACTAGGAATATACTTAACCAAGGAGGTAAAAAGATCTCTATAAGGAGAATTATGAAACACTTAGGAAAAAACTAACTATAGATGATACAAAAAATGTAAAGACACGCTATATTCATGGATAAGTAGAATCAACATTGTTAAAATATCCCTACTATCCAAACTAATTTACAGATTCTATACGATCCCCATCAAAATATCAACATATTTCACAGATCTAGAAAAAATAATTCTAAATTTGGAACTAAAAAAGCATGCAAATAGCCAAAGCAATCTTACACAAGAATAAAAAATCTGGAAGCATCACATTACCAGATTTCAAACTATACAAGACTGCTGCAACCAAAACAGCACAGTAGTGATACAGAAATACAGACATAGACCAATGTAACAAAAAAAGAGAACCAAGATATAAAACCATCTACTTACAACTACTTATCTTTTAAAGGAGGCAACAACATACACTGGAGAAAAGAAGCCCTATTCAGTAAATGTTTCTGGAAAAACTGGATAGCCATAAGTGGAAGAAAGAGGACCACTATTTCTCACCACTTGTAAAAATTAATTCAAGATGGATGGCTGACTTAAATGTAAGGCATGAAACCTAGAAAAAAATGCAGGAAAAACTCATCTAGATATTGGCTTAGGCAAAGAATTGATGACTAAGATCTCAAAGGCAATTACAGCAATAACAAAAAATAAATGGGACTTCATTAAATTACAAAGCTTCTGCATAGCCAAAGAAATAATTAACAGAGCAAATAGACAATCTCTATGGAAAACAGTATGGAGAGTTCTCAAAAAACTAACATTTGATGCAGAAATCCTACTACCAGCTACTTACTCAAAGTAAAAAAAGTCATTTTATCAAAAAGATACCTATACTTGAATGTTTATCACACACAATTCACAACTGCAAAGATATGGTGAAATCAACCCAAGTGCTCATCAATTCATGAGTGGGTCCATGGAGTACTTACTTGGCCATAGAAAGAAATAAAGCAATTTGGATCGAATTGGAGACCATTATCCTGAGTGAAGTATCTCAAGAATAGAAAAACACCACACGCCACACATACTCTTTAAGAAATTGGAACTGACAGGCACATACGGGTACAGAAAGAAGTAAAAATTGTTGGAAATCAAGAAGCCGGGAGGGAGAGGTAAAAACCTACCTGGAAGGTACAATGAACACTATTTGAATGATGGGCACACTTACAGTCCTGACTAAAGCATTATAAAAGCTATCCCTGTACCCCTTTAATATTATGAAATTTTTAAAAAGATGAGAAAAAGTATTTATATTATAATGCTAAGTGAAAAAGTAGAATACAAATAATATATTCTGATTACCATATAAAACCCTTGCTACCAATATCCAATAAAATAAACTGGAAGAGAAGGAATAGGGCGCCAGCCCCATATACTGGGGGGGTGGGTTCAAGCCCAGCCCCGGCCAAAACTGCAAAAAAAAAAAAAAAAAAGAAAGAAAGAAAAGAAAAAGAAATGAACTGGAAGAAATACATACCAAATTTCTAAACTGGGTATGTTTGAGTGATGGAATTATAGGTAACTTTTTTCCTATCTTGTTTACTGTAGTTTTCAGATAAAAAAGTTTAAAAAATTATAATCTATATGTAAGCAAAAGATAAGTAGTTTAGGTTAAAAAGACAAATATGGTATAAGAAACGTGTAGATATGTGTTAGTCTGAGTTCTGAAGGCAATTTATAAAGTTAGGTGCATAAGATAATTACATAAACACATGAATCTATGTGATTGAAAACACCTCCTGCTCCATCCCACTTGAAACCTCTCCCATAATATTACTAGAGAACTCTCTTAAAAACACGTTATCTGACTCTGGCAGTTTCCTATTTACACCCGGTAGTTGCTTCCTAGCATCTAAGGAAAATGTTCAGACTTCTGAATGTGGGTCTCCCCATTAGGTTCCTGCCTATTTCTTTGACATTATTTGCCATGCACCCACTCCAGTTCATCCTATAATCTGTAGCCAAACAGAACTACTTAAAATTTCTCAAATTTGAGATGTTTCATGCTACTCTCTTTGCATAAAATGCCCTTCCTTCTCTTTGTCCATTTATATGCCTAATCTCCCTCCAAAATTCCTCTCAGATTGCAACACTATTATTAGGCCCTCCCAGAGAACTATGGACAGATATAAGCACTCTTCCTTTTTTACCTCTACCATACATGGTAAAAACCTCTATTATAGCAAATTTGACACAATATGGTTGTGTCAGTGTGTCTATCTTCCACACTATATAGTGATTTCTTTGCAGGCTGGTTAAGTTTTATTTTGTATCACTTTTCTTGGAACATTTTAAACCCTCAAATGTCCCCTGATTAAGTGGAAAATAAGCAAACATACCTCTACTGGTCTCACCCAAGCCAAAGAACAAGGGATAGCCTGAGCTGGAAGCTTTGTGTAGCAGCACCTGCAATGGAGAATCAAATATATAAATATTTCATCATATTATAAAAACTATGATTTGTAGAATGTCTAAACCATTTATTGATTTTATTTATTCATATAATTTCAGAGTATTTTATTTATCAAACTTAAAAGTAATGTCTTATAGTATAAAGGAATCTAAGAAATTAGTTTTTAACAGTTCAACCTTCCTGCTATTTAAATGTACCTCTTAGCATGACCTTAATCATTTTCTTAGTAAGACACTGAAATTTAGTATCATGGTCCATTCAAATTCATAGTTATGTGAAAGATGACACAAGATATTACAATCCAACTGCAAAACAAAATAATCAGTTGTCAAATATGTACCAAGGAGAAAGAAGGATGGAAAGGAGAAAGCTACAGGAAGAAAGGCAAAAGAAAATGAAGAGAGATTCCCAACCCCACACAACTGCAACATTGTTCTTATCAAGTTTAACTCACTTGAGGAACCTCAGAGAGGATTTCTGAACAGTTCCGATATTTCCAAAGTCTGGATAGAACACTTCAACTTCCTGTTTTCCAAGGACTCGATGGATAATGACCCGATACCACCACTTATCCTCTGAAATCCTCACACAACAGAGATGTCCCGGTTGGATAAAAGATTCAGGCATGACATATCGATCAGAAACCAATTGATTAGAATAACAGCGCCTGCGGAGTTCCATAGTACAGCAATACCCATAGGGGAAGAAAAAATTAAAGATAATTTTTATTGATGTAGTAAGAGCTGGAAAGCCTTGGCAAAATGCAAAGACAAAATCTTGACTTTTTCAATTTGCTAATGCTAACTAATGTCAATTAATTGTTTTTTTCTTTTCTCATGCAAACTGTTGTCTTGACCAACTTCTTCAGAGAGATATTTATATCTTGGTTTTCTTATCTCACATTCTCTGCTGAACAGAATGTAATCTGACTTCACTCCCCAGCACTCCTAAAATGGATTAGTTTTAAGACATCAATGACCTATTAATTCATTACTCTCCAATGCCTACAAAACACTTGATCGCTGGACCATTACTCTGTCTTCTTTCAAACTCTCTTATTTAGTTTTGAAGACACAATTTTCTCCTACTTCTTCCTTGTCAACGACTATTTCTTTCTTTCTTTTTTTTTTTTTAGACAGAGTCTCAAGCTGTTGCCCTAGGTAGAGTACTGTAGTGTCATAGCTCACAGCAAATTCCAATTCTTGGGCTCAAGTGATCCTCTTTGCCTCAGTTTTTCTATTTTTAGTAAAGAAAGGATCTTGCTTTTCCTCAGGCTGGTCTCAAACTCCTGAGCTCAAGCAATCCACCCGATGCAGCCTCCCAGAGTGCTTAGATTATAAGTGTGGGCCACTGCATCAAGCCCTCAATGATTATCTCTTTATTGCAGGGGTCCTCAAACTTTTTAAACAGGGGGCCAATTCACTGTCCCTCAGACCGTTGGAGGGCCGGACTGCGGGCCCCAGGATGAGTCGGCTGCTAAGCAGGACAGGCAGTGGCGGCAAAAACACCCGGTGGGCCAGATAAATGTCCTAGGTGGGCTGCATGGGGCCCGTGTTTGAGAATGCCTGCTTTATTGGCTCTGTATTGCCTTCAAAGTTTAGGTTCACTAGGATCCTATCTTTAGAAGTATAACAGTAACAGCTCAAGAACCAGTAACTTGGGTTCAAATTCTGACTCCATCATTTATTAGCTGTGTGACTTTATCTTTCTGTGCTTCAGTTTTCTTGTTGAGGGTGGAACAACAATAATAAAACCTCTGTCAAAATACTTAGTAATATGTACAAATATAGTAAGCATTAATAGCTAATAAGTATTAGCTATTTATTATTATTCGTCCTGTACACTGTCTCATCCATTTTCATACCACTACTGATAAATTCAAGATTCCTAATCACTATCTCTAGAATATTCTGCATCCCTTTCGGCTTCAAAGCTGTTATTTCCAACTATATGGAAAACATGCTAATGTCCTTCAAAACCCATTATCCTCTTTCCTTTTTCCCCAGTAATAGAATTCCCAAATTTCAACTAGGTATATGGCCATTCATATCTCCCAGACTCCCTTACAACTAGGTGTGGCTATGTAAATACTAAATCATGGCCAATAAAATATGAAAAAAAGTCTAATTATTAAATGGTAAAATTTAATGTGCATTTTACTACTATTTCTTTTAAAAAGTGTGAAAATTCCAGGCTGTATCTTAAAAAAAAGAAAGGCATATCTACCAATACCCACTTCTTTTCCCACTTTCTAGTGGAAGAATGTGGTGGTGAGCCACCCTCAAGACCACACAGATAAGGACAACATGTTATTAAGAGTAGCAAGATTAGAAAACACTGGTATCCCTAACACCATGGAGCTACCATACCAGCCTGTCATGCTTAGATCTGGACTATTATGGGAACTTAGAAATAAACTTTTACCTTTTTTACACTACTATGGTATGTCTTTGTAATAGCAGCTAAACCTAATCCAAACTAATATTGTTTTTTCAAATTGTCAAATGACAGCTCGGTGCCTATAGCACAGTGGTTATGGTGCCAGCTACATACACTGAGGCTGGCAGGTTTGAGCCCAGCCTGGGCCAGCTAAACAACAACTGCAACAAAAAATAGCCCAGCTTTGTGGTTGTCTCCTGTAGTCCCAGCTACTTGGGAGGGTGAGGCAAGAGAATAGCTTAAGCCCAAGAGTTTGAGGTTGCTATGAGCTGTGCAGCCATGACATCCTACCCAAGGCAACATAGTAAGACTCTGCCTCAGAAAAAAAAACAAAAAACAAAAACAAATTGTTGAATGACTACCTCATAATCACCTTTGAGGCATGATGTATACAACTTCTAACTCGTCACCCCAACTTCAAACCTACCCAAACCTCTAACGCCAGTTTTTTCTTTTTTTTTTTTGATTCAGAGTTTCACTATTTTGCCCTCGGTAGATAGACGTGATGTCACAGCTCACAGCAACCTCAAATTCTTGGGCCTAAGCGATTCTCTTGCCTCAGCTTCTCAAGTAGCTGGGACTACAGGTGCCCACCACAAGACCTGACTATTTTTTTGTAGTAGTTGTCATTGTTGGTTTTAGATGGCCTCAGCTTGGTTCGAACCCGCTAGCCTCGGTGTATGTGGCCGGTGACCTACCCACTGAGCTATAGCACTGCCTTAAAGCCACTTTTTATAGTTCCCTTCTCTCCTTTGCTCTTCTCAATTCTATTCTTGTCCCCTGACAATTTCACTTTGCTAATTTCTCCCTAATTTCTCCCTTTTCTCTCTCACCAAAACTAGCCTATTAATGAATCTTCCCTTTACTCCATCCACCTTCTATACTACAAGTTGATTTATCCTTCTAAAATACAAACTGTTGACGCCCTTCTTTTCTGAAAACCTTCAGGGGTGCCTCACTGTCTACAGAGTAAGTTAAAACTGCATCCATGATATTCAGAATCTAGCTCTTCCCTAGTCTTCCAGTTTCACATCAAATGACTGTTCCCTAAACCTTACCTAGTACTAACTCCACTTTCCAATTTGTTGTTCCCAGAGCAGACCACCCATTCCTTTGTTAATGTTGGCCTTGATCCACTGATAGGACCTGAATCTACCTATTCACACCCTGACTGGCAAATTCTAACTTACTTTTGAGGCATAGCTCAATTACTTCCTTTGTGAAGGTCTCCTCAACTTTGCCCAGACAGAACCACTTCTTTCTACAATCTCCCATTTATCTTCTCAGCTAGTCATGGTGTTCACAAAAGCAAAGGCTACACCTTACTTCTCTTTGTTGTGCTTGTGCCTCAACATCCCAACACCAAATACACAGTTGTTACAGTATTAATATTAAATAATAACAACAGTCAAAATTTGAGCTAGACTCTAAGTACTTTAATTTTCACAACTCTTTTTATTTTTATTTTTATTTTATTTTATTTTATTTTTTTTGAGACAGAGCCTCAAGCTGTCCCCCTGGGTAGAGTGCCGTGGCATTACAGCCCACAGCTCACAGCAACCTCCAACTCCTGGGCTCAAGCGAGTCTCCTGCCTCCGCCTCCCAAGTAGCTGGGACCACAGGCGCCCGCCACAACGCCCGGCTATTTTTTGGTTGCAGCCATACATTGTTGTTTGGCGGGTCCGGGCTGGGGATCCGAACCCGCCACCTTAGGTGTACGTGGCTGGCGCCTTAGCTGGTTGAGCTATAGGAGCCGAGCCTTTTTTTTTTTATTTTTTGAGACAGAGCCTCAAGCTATCCCCCTGGGTAGAGTGCCATGGCATCACACTCACAGCAACCTCTAACTCCTGGGCTCAAGCGAGTCTCCTGCCTCAGCCTCCCAAGTAGCTGGGACCACAGGCGCCCGCCACAACGCCTGGCCATTTTTTGGTTGCAGCCATCATTGTTGTTTGGCGGGCCCAGGCTGGGGATTCGAACCCGCCACCTTAGGTGTATGTGGCTGGCGCCTTAGCCGCTTGAGCCACAGGCGCCTAGCCCACAACTCTTTTTAAAAAAGATATTGTTATTATCCCACTTTGAAGATAAGATGATGAAGTCTAGAGAAATAAAATAACTTAAAGGTCACAGAGCCAATGAGTGTGCTTCAAAACATGTACAAAAATCTTACAGGCATACTAGAATGAAATATACAAGATCAGACAATTAGGTTTGTGAACTCATCCTAGAAAAAGTACTACATTGCCTCATTGCTGAATATCACTATTGTTGGTCAACTTTGTTGGCCATCTGGTGACCATAGTAACATTCAGCAATAAGGTATATATAGCACTTTTTCTAAGATGAGTTTGCAATCTTAACTTTCTGCCATCATGAGATAATATTTTTACAAAGTAATTATGTTACTAACACTATGCCAGGTATTCTGGGGTAGGAGATAAGTAATGTGGTAAAATAAAAAACATGAAATATTTCTGGAGATAAAATAATGAAATAAATCATTCTTATATATGACACCAATATAAAAATATTGTTATTAACGAGTATATCTAAAGTGACTGAAAAGTCCACATTTAACATGGTGTTTACTAACAAAGGACATAGTTTTTAGTAGAAAAAGATAATTTAGTGCAGTAGCTCTCAGTATAATCCATGAATCCCTGGGTCCTGATACACTTGGAGAAAATCCATAAAATCAAAACTATTTCCATAATATTGATAAATACTAACGTATTTATCCTTTCACTGTATTGATAATTGCACTACTGGTATAAAAGCAACAGTGAGTAAATCTCCAGATATCTTAGCTAAATTAAAGTAGTGGCAACAAGCATCACTTATTTGTAGTCATCTACTTGTCACTGTCATGCATTTACATTAAAAAACAGGCTGGCTTGGTGGCTCATGCCTGTAATCCTAGCACTCTGGGAGGCCAAGGTGAGTGTATTGCTTGAGCTCAGGAGTTTGAGACCAGCCTAAACAAGATCTGTCTCTACTAAAAATAAAATACTAGCTGGATGGGTGGCAAGTGCCTGTATTCCCAAATACTCTGGAAACTGAGGAAGAGGATCACTTGAGCCCAGGAGTTTGAGGTTGTTGTGAGCTATGATACCATAGCACTCTAGCCAGGGGCAACAGAGAATCTGTATTAAAAAAAAAAAAAGTAGGAAAAACCCAGTTTCACTTAAAAATAAATATTACTGCTTTATCAAGGATATTAAGTTTATTAAATTTCAACCACTGAGCAACAGCATTTTCTTTTTTTTTTTTTGAGACAGAGCCTCAAGCTGTCACCCTGGGTAGAGTGTGGTGGCATCACAGCTCACAGCAACCTCTATCTCTTGGGCTCAAGTGATTCCCCTACCTCCGCCTCCCAAATAACTGAGATTATAGGCACCTGCCACAACATATTTTTTTTTTTTGGCTGCAGCCATCATTGTTGTTTGGCGGCCCTGGGCTGTCGAACCCACCAGCTCAGGTGTTACGTGACTGGTGCCTTAGCCACTTGAGCCACAAGCGCCCAGCCAAGTGACAGCATTTTCAATAGTCCATGATAAAAACAAAAGCACCCATGAAGCATTTCCCAAGTTATCTCAAGGAAAAACATGTGAGTTGTGAACTGAACTAGCTGCTTCTCCTGTGGAACATGATTTTTACTTAGATGAGCTAGTCTTTTTTTTTTTCCTTTTTTTTTGTACCCTGCACCATTTTTGCTTGATCAAACCACTAGCAAACTATGTCTATTCAGACTCAGGTATCTGACACTCATTTTCTTTCCTTTTTTTTGAGACAGAGCCTCAAGCTGTCACCCTGGGTAGAATATGGTGGCATCACAGTTCACAGCAACCTCTAACTCCTGGGCTCAAGTGATTCTCCTGCCTCCGCCCCCCAAGTAGCTGGGACTACAGGTGCCGGCCATAATGCCTGGCTATTTTTTGGTTGCAGCCATCATTGTTTGGCGGGCCCAGCCAGCTCAGGTGTATGTAGCTGGCGCCTTAGCCACTCG
>NW_003852411.1:14120745-14131642 GCF_000181295.1 Otolemur garnettii
CGGGCTGGGGATTCGAACCCGCCACCTTAGGTGTACGTGGCTGGCGCCTTAGCCGGTTGAGCTATAGGCGCCGAGCCAGAAGCAAATCTTAAAACCCAACTTTCTTCTAGTAAGCCAGACACTAAAGAGATCTGTTAAAATATATAACAATGCCACTCTTCTAATATTTTTGGAAAATAGTTATTTTTAATAAAATGTTATTTATATTACATATGGATTTTTAAGGTTTGCAGATTTTTTTTTGGCCAGGCCTGGGTTTGAACTCGCCACCTCCGGCATATGTGGCTGGTGCCCTACCCTTTTGAGCCACAGGTGCCACCCTAAAGTTTGCAGTTTTAATTTCTATGTAAACATTGATAAACAAAGGCTCTCTTAGGGATCTAATTTTTTTTGAGTCAGGGTCTCACAGGTTGCCCAGGCTAGAGTGAAGTGGTGTTGTCACAGCTCACCACAACCTCAAACTCCTGGTTTAAATGATCCTACTGCTTCTGCCTTCATAGTAGCTAGGACTATAGGTACATGACACCACACCAGCTGATTTTTCCATCTTTTGTAGAGAAGGGGGTCTCACTGCATTGCTCAGGTTAGTCTTGAACTCCTGGTCTCATGCAATCTCCCAAAGGGGTAGGATTATAGACAGGAGGCACTGTACCCAGTTTGTTTCTAATTTTTAAAGAATTCTAAGACCAAAATATTTGAGAACTGTTGAATAAGATAATAAGATACATGAAAAATAAACTGAAAACAACAGAACACCTACCGCATTTCAATCATCATGTCTTCGAGTAACTCTGATGAATCCCTGCTATAGATACGGATGTAGAATTGACTAGGAGAGATGATATATTCCACAAAGACCCCTACAAGGGTACTGGTATCTAATGGCGGAAGTCTGCATAATTTCTTGTCCCGTACAGCATCTGGTGGGATGTCATGATTTGCCACTGGCAGGTTGAGCTGTGATTTGTTCATTTCTACTTGCTACAAGAAAAATAAAATCAAAGAAACCATTATACATCTGTGGGAAACATTTCAAACCCTATGATAATATTTCACAAAGTATAGTTCATAAATCACCTCTATCAGAATTACTTGGAAAACTATAAAATGAAGTTTCTTGGGCTCTAGTTCAGACTTACTGATTCAGAATACCTGAAAATGGAGCCCACGATTATACGTTAAAAAAAAAAATTCCCCAGGTGGTTCTTACTTATGTCAAAATAAGAAAAATTTTGCCTTATTATATTAGATAAAGAGTTAGAAAGTATGTTACTTTTATTGTTTTACTAAAACTGCCCTATACAAAATTAGAAATACAATAATATTTAGGGCTGAACTAGGGTGGATTCTCATCTTACCCAACCATATCAACTGTCAAAGGTAACTTTAAGGAACAGATTAAATTCCAGACTAGTATTTCTACCAAAAATATTGTTTCTCAAACATTCTCATTCTAAGATATATTATTTTCCTCTAGGCCTTCCTATTGTCCTCTGGAAACTATAGCAGGTTCTCCAAAAAAAAAAACTTCTCCTTCCATAAAAGCAGCCAGGTATGGAGGGTATAAGGAAAGAGAAATAAGCAATTAATTCCTTGGTACTAACAAAATAAGTAACCAGAAATAAGAACACAAAAAGGGAGAACTGTGTGTGGAAAGGTATAATGAAGGGGAAAAAAAGAAAAGCACCCTATAAGTGAAATGGTGTAGGGGCAATTTGCCACAGCTGTTGAGGCATAAGCCAAAACAGAGCTCTTCAATTTTTCTAAAGTCTCTGAGAGTTTTCAAGCCTACATTTTGAAATGCATGGATAAAGAATGAGCAGTGTCATTATGAGAAGACTGTCAAATCTGAAAACTTTAAAATGTGACTTAAGGTAAAAAGCTAGGTATATAAAATATTGAAAATTTGAAGAAATGCGATATAAGGTAACTTCAGGTAAAAGATCTGGTGTCATCCAAGAAATGATATATCTAAAAATAAGACTTTTCTAAAAGAATTTTGTTTAAAAAAATATTCAATTATTTTCCATAATGCTGAGTATCTCCAGTGCACAGAGTCTTAAAACTTCACTCACCAGCTGTAAAGGCTTTACCACCACATTGGGCTTCTTGTAAATCTTCTGTTGTGGTTCTTTGTAGTTTTTTGAAGGGCAATCCCATGAAGTCCCCTTGATTGGAGTAGCAGACAGTGAATTTCTAGGGGGACTGGAGACATAAGCTTTGGCTTCTATTTTCTTATCTGATTGAACTAAACACAAATGAAATGACTGATGAAATAGTTCCATCTGAAATGGCTCAACAAAATAGCTTATACATATTTATTAAAATAATTGTCCCAGTGTTACTAAGCACCTTCTATGTGCCAGGCACTGGGAAGACAATGACAAATGAGAGATAATGAATTTATCCTTGCAGACCTTTTAGTGTGGAGAGGTATAAAGGAAGTCCTAGATAGAAACAGAGGTTAAATTATTTGTGCTATGGAGCAGAGGGATTGCAGTCTGGTAAGGCTTCTTAAACCTTAGTAAAAGGCTTTACTTTTTCAATATCCTGATGTCAATTTATTTCTTGTTCAAATTAAGCAGTTTATCATACAATGTATAAAATATCCATGGTATGATTCATTAATTCTTAGAGAACTCTAAATCAACTACATTTTGTTCAAATTTACATGCATAGGATGACTCCAAGAGGCTGGCACATTAGAACAGACTCTTAAATAGACCTACAACCACAGTGGCTCCTAAAGAAAGTTATATGCATACAAAGATGTAAGTATAAGAATATTTATCACTGTAGTTTTTATAATGATGAAAAATGGAAGCAATCTAAAGGTTCCTTTATTTATCTAAATATACTTATTTACATAATTATAATTATGTAAAATTGTAGTTTAAAATATGAAATAGACATGTACATACTAATATGGAAAAACGTCCACAATATATGAGGTATAACAAGCAAGCATGTACTTAATACAGAAATTCCTGACTTATGGTAGTTTGATTTAATGAAGGGGTGAAAGTGACATGCATTCAATAGAAACCATACTTCAAGTACCCACACAACCAGTTTTTCACTTTCATTACAGTATTCAATAAATTACATGAGCTATTCAACAATTTATTATAAAACAGTCCTTGTGTTTTGCCCAAGTGCAGGCTAATGTTAAGTATTCTGAGCACTTTTAAGGTAGGTTAAACTAAGCTATAATGTTCTGTAGGTTAAGTGTATTAAATGCATTTTCTACTTTCAATCAGTTTATTGTAACATAACCCCATGTTAAGTTGAGGAGCATCTATATTTACATACTACTTTTTTTGTACGAAAAATTATACACGTGATAATTACATAGAAGAGGTCCACTAAAACTATTAATGCAATTACCTCTGTATTGTTGGAATTGTTTAAACAGCATATATTGCTTTTGTGACTTAAAAAGAAAATCTAGCTATGCCTTTTATATACATTTTAAAGTCTGGCAAGCTATCTAAACATTTTAAGAGCACTAGAGCATTATTTCTGGGGTAAGGGAATAAAATGATGAAAAAGGTCATTTTACTCATCAGTGCTGTTCAAATAGTTTTAGAATGAACATGAGTTACTTTAATAATCAGAAAAATAAAGATTTATGTTTCTGGAAAAGCAGCAGCTGCCTATTATAACCACTTGTAGAAGCCTATGAAAATATAAGTACCATATTACATTACAGTTTTGTAGGGTGTGGCCATTAGGAAAACTGAGTGAAAGGTACATGGAATCATTCTCTATTATTTTTTGCAATTGCATGTGAATCTACAATTATCACAATAAAAATTTCAAAAGTAAAAAACTCCAAGCCTCACAAAAGAAAAACAAAAATCAAGTGTCCCGAATGTGATGTGGTATCTTGGGATGGGTACAGAAACAGAAAAAGGATATTCTTATAAAAACTGGTAAAATCAGAATATAGTGTGGAGTTTAATTAACAGTAATGTTCCAATGTTAATTTCTTAGTTTTGACAAATGTATCATGGTAATGTGAGATATTAATATTAGAGGAAATTGAATGAGGGTATATGGGAATGCTCTATTACCTTCACAACTTTTCTGTAAAGCTAAAATTATCACTAAATAAAAAATATTTTAAAATATAAGTGCTGAGACCTAAAACACACCCACTTATACTGGAGCTCCGGGAATTTCTAAAAAGATTATGAGCACAGTCTGCGTTAAGAACCACTGAACTATCAGACCACCATTTTAGAAAGTTTATTTCCTTCAGAATTATCCAGAAATCTGGACAATGATGAAAGTCATTTTAAAAATTCAGATGGTTTTTAAGAATACTACAGAATTACAACAAATTCACCAGAAAGGACAACACTGTATGTAAACATTTCATGGCTAAATATTATTTCATGCTTTCTTTTTCTTTGCCCTTATAAGGACAAATAAAAATGAAGTTTCCATCATATTGTGGTTCAACTCACCAGGTGGTAGAGGCTTCTTATCAGCATCAAACACTATTAAGTCTTGTTCTCCTTCCCTGAACTCAACATGGAGAATGTCACTAAGAGCTCCAACAAGTTCTGTCACATTTAGAAAGCCCAATTTTTTTGGTGAAAGCTGCTCTTTAAAAGTTAACTGTCACAAAAATTAGAAAGTACACGAAAAAACATTAGATAATTGAAATATAACATATAAAGGTGTACTTGGAGAATGCTCCATTTTGAACTTAAAAAAATCTTTAAGGGTCACTGAACTCAAATATTACAGTAAATAAAGACTTACTTCCATATGAGTATGAAACAAACCAAGAGACCAAGAATCCCTTACCATAAAATTTCTAGGGCAATATTAAGTTCCTTTTAGAGAACTTGGTAATCTGAAGCAAATATTAGGGGACCTTTTAACCCTTTTTTTTTTTTTTGAGACAGAGTCTCACTATGTCACCCTTGGTAGAGTGCCATGGCATCACAGCTCACACCAATCTCAAACTCTTGGGCTTAAGGGATTCTCTTGCCTCAGCCTCCCAAGTAGCTGGGAATTACAGATGTCTGCCACAATGCCCTGCTATTTTTTGGTTGTAGTTGCCATTGTTGTTTGGCAGGCTGGGCTGGGTTCGAACCCACCAGCCCTGGTGTATGCGGCTGGCGCCCTAGCCGCTTGAGCCATAGGTACGGAGCCTTAACCTCTTATTTTTAATGATGTCTGACCATAGAGTAAAAATCTTTAAAAAAAAAAAAGAGGGAGATGTATAACATATTAATATCATAACAGAACTATTGATAGTTCTCTAATTCTCAAGAAAGATAATATTCACTACCACTTCCAACATGCAGAAAGATATTAGTTTAAAAAATATTGAAACTATTTTAAAATATAAAAAAAAAGAATTTAAAAATAGTTCCTTGAATTTTGTTTGGTATTTCACCTTAGAAGTTGGCATAAACAAGCAGATGTTTAGCAGTGTATTTCCTACAGTATATAGTTTTTCTTGCCTTAGAAAAGTCATACCAAACAAAGATATGAAATAATCCATATAGGATAGATACATAGTAGAACCTCTATAGCTAATCACTTCCTTAAGTTGACCTAATTTTCATGGATCAGACATGTACCACATGTACAGTAGGCCTAGTTCCTTATGTTGACACCTCTGTATGTCAACTAATTTGTTATGGTCCCTTGGGTGGTCAACTTACAGAGGTTCTACTATATAAAATATACTCATCAATCAGTTAGTAATCACCTTCCCGGAAGTAACCATTAATACCTGTTTCTTGTTGCAGCTTTCCAGAAATCTGTCAAAATTCACTTATGCTTCAACATAAACTACATATATTGTACATATTTTGCTTTTAGTACATGATTATCAATAAATGAAACATAGTTGTTTTGCTTTGTGATTCTGAAAGTCAGCTCCTTTTAAAAGGTTACTTGAATCAATTCAGTTAGTTGAGCCAATTCATTAATAGGTATATTTTATCCTCATTCCTATGTTACAATTACTGCTTTGACTCCCAACTAGGAAAAAGCCATGAAGACGTATTTCTACTCCCACTCTTCTTACTTTGCTTCTGTCCGCCCAATTTTAGATATATTATTTTCCTTCGAGTTTAGGTTCAAGCCATAAATTATATGTACCTATCACCATTACATTATTTTACTTCCTCCCAGTCTAGATTTTGCAGACAAACAAACTCATAGTAAAACACTTTGTTTCCTTCAAATTGGGAACTGAGTCCACTGACCTGATCAGACTCATATGTGATCTCTTTGACAAGACTGTAACTCAGGCGTCCTCAAACTATGGCCCCGTGGACCACATGTAGCCTGCCTAGGACATTTATCTGGCCTGCTGGGTGTTTTTGCCCCCACTGCCTGTCCTGCTTAGCAGCCAACTCATCCTGGGGCCTGCAGTCTGGCCCTTCAATGGTCTGAGGGACAGTGAATTGGCCCCCTGTTTAAAAAGTTTGAGGACCCCTGATAACTGATGCTGTATTCTAAAAAGGCCCATAATGTCTGGGGGTCTCTTTACTGGTGTTGTTAGAAGCCATTACTTTATCAAGGATTTTAACATATGACATTTTAATTCTATCAATTCCTTTTTTGTGTTTTTTTTTTTGCAGTTTTTTGGCTGGGGCTGGGTTTGAACCCACCACCTCTGGCATATGGGGTCAGTGCCCTACTCCTTTGAGCCACAGGCGCCATCCCTCTATCAATTCCTTTTTATTATTAATCTGGAATACAACCACAGAGGTCTTTCTCCCTTCATTAGTTTGCTTATTCAGTCATACCAGTTTATTTGGGAAAGCCAAAATAAGTGAATGGTTCTTTCTATTTAACGCTTTTTAAAGAAACATTTTCTTTCACTTTCCATGCTAACCTGTTAGTTCTTAAAATATGTGAACTTACAGAATTAAATATATTTGAAAGGCTTCCAACCATTGCAATAATTACCTTTATTGAAGTCTGAAATACCTATTCAAGTGGACCCCTTTCATGTGAATCTCGTCTTTAAACAGCTTCTTTATTGGTCTGGTGTGACAAGATGTTCCAGGCTCAATTTACATAATTAGAGTATCCTTGCATACACAACTAGAATTATCCTTGGGGGGGGGAGGTCACAGTGTATGGCACACCTCTTGGAGGCGGGACACAATAAGAAGGATTTTACCTAACAAATACAATCAGTATAACCTAACTCTTTATACCCTCAATGAATCCCAAATAAAATAAATAAATTATATACTAGAAAAAAAATTATCCCATAATTTGCTTATACCAAATTATATAATGGTCTCAGAATTTTACCACTACTATTACTACCACCAATATAATAAAACAAAGTATTTTTATATGCTCACTCCTTCTCTTTCCATCATTTACACACATCTACTTATCCACACTGTCAGAATATATAGACATTATATACTATATTCTCTCCTATCAAGCCTTCATTTGGTCTTAGTTATATATGTGGAATTTACAAGTCTCTAGTGATTTTGGTTATTTGTAGTCCTTTTTCTAGTAGGTTCCTCTGGAAGAGCTCATGAAAATAATTGTTACTGAATTCTTACATGGTAATAGTAGCTGGTCTCACTCTCTAGAAGTTTTGATAACTACAACATCCTTGGCTCACATTTTGAGCATATAAAATATGTCACTCCTCTTTCTTCTAGCATAAAACATAACTTTGAAAAGGTTTAATAATCTAATTTTCCTTTTGTAAGTTGTTTTTTTATGTTAATGCTTATTGAAGTTTTTTCTTTTTCTTTGAAGTCCAGTAATTTGGTATTGGTCATTCTGGGTTGATATTCTCAGGTAAGTAGTGTGTTCTTTCAACGTAGAGTAAAAACTTCCATTTCAGTAAAGTTTACTTGAATTATATAGTTTTCAGTATGTTTTTTCCCTTCTTTAGTTTTATTAATTTGTTGGCTCTTCTTTGCCTAATTTCAATACCTGTCACTTTCTCTTGAATCCTTTTTATCTTTAGTTTTTTCCCTGACATTTTCTTATGAAAAACTCCAACATAGAAAAAGTGGAAGAATTAGACAATGAATTCTACTCTACTACCCACAATATTTAAGTACTCTGCTGTATTTGCTTTGTCCTCTATGTATCCATCCATCAACCAATCCATCTTCATGCTATAAACCCAATTATATAATGCTATAACTTTGGCTTTGGCTTTGAACAGTCATTTTTTTTTTTTAAGATAGAATCTCACTATGTTGCCCTTGGCAGAGTGCTGTAGCATCACAGCTCACAGCAACCTCAAACTCTTAGGCTTAAGCCAGTCTCTTGCCTCAGCCTCCCAAGTAGCTGGACTACAGGCACCTACCACAACCCTTGGCTATTTTGTTGTTGTAATTGTCATTGTTGTTTAGCAGGCCTGGGCTGGGTTCAAACCCACCAGCCCCAGTGTATGTAGCTGGCGCCCTAACCAGTGAATGAGGGGTACTGTGCCAAACAGTTGAATTTTAATAAAATAAAGTGTCTTTTATAAATACCCGTATATTTACCATGTCCTTTGTTCTTTAATCCTTTCTGAAGATTCAAGTTCTAATATGGCATCATTTAATTCAATCTGAAGAACATTCTTTAGCATTTCTTATAGTGCTGGTCTGCTTACAATTCTCTATTTTTGGTTATTTTAAAATGCCTTTAATTTTACCTTCATTGTTGATATTATCACTATATATAAAATATTGGTTAATATCTTTTGAGCACTTCAAAGATGTCATTCTATTGTCCTTTAGCCTTGTTTCTAGGTCAGCCATCATTTGTATCACTATTTCCCTAAATGCAATGTGTCAATGTTTTCTAGCTACTTTCAGAATTTAATTATATTTGGCTTTCTGCAGTTTGACTATGATGTGCCTACATAAGGCTTTCTCTGTATTCCTTGTTTGGGATTTTCTGGGCTTCGTAACTTCTTTTACAAGATTCAGTGAATTTTTTGCCATTATCTTTTCAAGTATATATATTTTTTGCTTACATTTTAAATTACTCATGTTAGACTACTTTGTATTGTCCCACAGGTTTCAGGTGTCTCAGGTTCTGTTAGATTTTAGTTGTTCTCACTGTTCTTCAGATTGGATAATTTCTATTGATCTGCCTTGAAGCTTACTGATGCTTTCTTCTGCCATTTCCAACTAGATACTGCAGTGAATGTTTTTACTTCAGGTATTTTGTGAAAATGTTTAATAATCTAATTTTCTCTTGTAAGTTACTTGCTCTTTTAATGCTCAATGAAGTTTTTTTCCCAGTGAAAATGGTCTATAAGATCATTTGATTTTTAGTTTTTTCCCCTTCACTTAGATATCCTATTTGTTTAATCTGAACATATATCCCTTTAGGGCCTTTAACATGGTTATAGAGGACCTATAACCCTTTTTGCTAATTTCAATATCTACACCATCTCAAAGACAGTTTCCACTTATTTTTTCTCTTTCCCAAAGGTCACATTTTCTTTCTCACTATATCTAATAATTTTGGTTTGTATCCTGAGCAGCATGATAGGTGTGTTGTAGAGCCCTGGAATATTTTATACTCCTTTGGAAATTGTTGCTTTTTGCTTTGTTTAATCAGGGAATTAATTTGGCTGAACTTAAATAAAAAATCTGCCACCCTATAATGGGCAACAACTGAAATACCACAAGATCTTTTAGCCTTAGAAGAACAAGGGCTGCTCTAAGTCTGCTTCAAACATGTAGGTCAAAAGTCAACTAGAGATCTGTCTGGGCAGAGCTTTATGTGTAGGATTTACTACTTTGTATGGATACCTTTCTCCATCCTGAGATATTCTCCCTCTCCTTTCATTTTTCAGCTGCTTAGGTAGCTACAAATTCTACCATCTGGTTCCTCAAGTTCCTACTTCCAAGCACTTGATGGCAACTGCCATCAGACGAAGATCCAGGTAAGCAAATAAGGTATCATTCTTTCATCCAGGTTCTGACTACCCTCTAGTTTCTGCCTCCTTTTGGCCAGTTTCAATAGATAGTGTATTTATGTTTTTTTTTTCTTATTAAATGATAGCTGTATACATTAATGCAAACATGGGGTACAGTGTAGTATTTTCATATACAATTTGAAGTACTTTCATCAAGCTGTGTATTTATGTTTTATCAAAAATTTATAATGGCTAACTACAGAATTGTTCTAACATAGGCTACTCAAACATAATACTATCTTAATTTGTTTGCATGCCTGAGTTTCTCACTAGACTTCAAAAACCTTAGATACAGAGCTCTTTATGCCTTGACATTCAGTGCCTCCTTCATTTCCTTTTGGTTTTCAAAGCGCTCCTCTTTTTACCTACTATTTTTCTTAAGGAACTATTTGCTATATTTTCTGCTCTTATAATCCTTATAGCTTAGTCTTCACTTTTAAAATGACATTTCTTTTTTTTTCAATGTAACAAAGAAAGCTTTTATTTAAGAAAAAAAAGAAGTTTAAGAGCACTCCAAAGTGTTGGAAGTGGGTTCCTCTCATGAAGAGGTGAGAGAGAGACTAAAATGACAGTTCTAGTTGTTCCCAGAGTCTTGTCACCTTATTTCAAAGTTCATGTAATTAAGATTTATATTGTTGGGCAGTGCCTGTGGCTCAAAGGAGTAGGGCATCGGCCCCATATGCCAGAGGTGGCGGGTTCAAACCCAGCCCCGGCCAAAAACTGCAAAACAGCTCATGAATGTCTATTTAAAAAAAAAAAAATATATATATATATATATACACAATAAGATTTATATTGTCGGCTTGGTGCCTGTAGCTCAGTGGCTAGGGTGCCAGCCACATACACTGGACCAGGCAGGTTTGAATGCAGCCTGGGCCTGCCAAACAACAATGACAATTGCAACCAAAAAATAGCCGGGTCTTGTGGCAGGTGCCTATAGTCCCAGCTACTTGGGAG
>NW_003852411.1:14131781-14140405 GCF_000181295.1 Otolemur garnettii
GCCAGCCACATACACTGGACCAGGCAGGTTTGAATGCAGCCTGGGCCTGCCAAACAACAATGACAATTGCAACAAAAAAATAGCCGGGTCTTGTGGCAGGCACCTGTAGTCCCAGCTACTTGGGAGGCTGAGGCAAAAGAATCACTGAAGCCAAAGAGTTTGAGGTTGCTGTGAGCTGTGACGCCATGGCACTCTAACCAGGGTGACATCGTGAGACTCTGTCTCAAAAAAAAAAAAAAAATTTTACATTGTCTTGCATCATTTTAATACATTTTTTTGAAATGGCAGGTTTCAGTTTAGATCTGTCACAGGGACAATTTTTGAAATGTTTTCATTGTCTATATCTATCATCTATAAAATAGCACAGAGAGGTGATGTACCTTAACCGTTATACTATACTATCTCACAATATCTCTGTTTGTATCTGTAAATATACTAGAGCTTTCATGTCATAGCAGTTAAGAGTTAGGATTCTGAAGCCAGGCTACCCAGAATCCTAACTCTGGCTCTACACGTTACTGATCATTAGATCCTTGGGCAAGTTACTTCCTTATGCCTCCACTTATTGTGAAAAATTAATTAAATAAGTACATGAAAGATCTTCTGAATAAAGCCTGACACACAGCTAACATAATGTATATAGTACATAGTACTTACCTTTTTAAAAATTGGATAAATGGCATTATTTGAATTATCATTCTGCAACATGATTTTTTTCACTCAACATTCTGATTAAAAAAAAAAAGATCCATGTTGCATAGGAGATCTAATTCATTTGTTTTATACTACTACGTGCTATTCCATCACCTAAATGGTCAATCTCAATGTGCTCATCCATTCTCCTACTGGTGGCCTTTTTGTTTGATTTTTCCTATGTTGTGATGTACATATGTTAAACACGTCTTCATGTGTACATGTGTTAACAGTTTCTCTAGAGTCCATGTACAGAAATGGAACAGCTAGATCCCAGAGGGTACACACCTTCAACTTTACTTGATAATGCCAAAATGCTCTCTAAAGAGATTTTGTCCCACAAATAGCGTATGAGGTATTATTCTCTTTTTCCACATCCCCACTGACACTTGGTATTATCAGACATTAAAAATAAGTTAAACTTTATTCCAATAATACCACAAAAGGTTTTAAAAATCCTTCTTAGACATAATCAATTTATTTGTTAAAGACCATATTCTTAACTCTCATAATGAAGAAAAAGATCCTAAATTACAAAACCAGTTGTTTAAGAGAACAGAGCGGGAGGATCAAAGGAAGTAGTAACAAAATTTGTATCAAAGAAAACAAGAAACATAAACCATCAAAACTCACGTTGGTGGAAAAAAACCCACTTACCTCAAACTCCCTAAGTAGTTTAGAAATGAACAAACCCTCTGGAAACTTAGATACAACCTAGTAAATAGAAAGCAAAATGCAATATAGACACAATACAAATTCTGGGTGACAAAATATCAAAATAAGATAAGTATAAATGTAAGTAGCAACAAAGGCAAAAAATATTAGTGAATGAACTATAGTTATATTAAAAAATCAGTTTCCAGTTTTAAAAAATATTATAACAAAAGTTATTTCTAGTATTTCCAGAGTTGAAAAATTATTATATATACTGTAATCCCACAACTCTTTTTTTTTTTTTTTTTTTTTTTTTTTGAGACGGAGCCTCAAGCTATCCCCCTGGGTAGAGTGCCATGGCCTCACAGCTCATAGCAACCTCCAACTCCTGGGCTCAAGCAAGTCTCCTGCCTCCGCCTCCCAAGTAGCTGGGACTACAGGCGCCCGCCACAACGCCTGGCCATTTTTTGGTTGCAGCCATCATTGTTGTTTGGCGGGCCTGGGCTGGGGATTTGAACCCGCCACCTTAGGTGTATGTGGCTGGCGCCTTAGCCGCTTGAGCCACAGGTGCCAAGCCAATCCCACAACTCTTCACACTCAGCTTACATATTTAACTTTAGTCATATAAAATTAATATTCTACAGCATAATTTCAAGCATTTTAATTGAGAAAAGAAATGCAATGAACAGTATAGAAAACCTTGTAAAATACAGTTAAGCAAAGAAAATATCCATAAATAGCTTTATTGTTATATGCACAAAGATACCTATATTTGATATAAAAATAAGGTCAGTATTTCTATAACCAGTTTTAAAATATCATACCATATATATCATCTCATGTAAGTACAGTCTGACATTTTTAGTGGCTACAAATTTTTCAAAATAGTCAATATGTCCAAGTTTATTGATCTCTTATTTTCCTATTTTTCATCACAAATATTATAATAATTATTTTCATACTTGAGTTTTGTACATTTGTCCAATGATTTACCAGGATAAATTTCTAGAAGTAGACTTAACCCAATAAAGTACAAAAAGCTTTGCTTTCCTATATTTTTCCCGATATTTGTAATACAAAGTTCTAATTTAAGTGCTTGCTTTGGCAGCACATATACTAAAATTGGAACGATACAGAGAAGATTAGCATGGCCCCTGTGCAAGGATGACATGCAAATTCATAAAGCATTCCATATTTTTGAGAAAATAAAAAAAAAGTTCTAATTCAAACTTCAGAAAAATATAAAGTAAAAATTATTTCAAAGTACTGTGACCCAGAGACAGTTGTTGCTCCATTTCAGAAACCTCTTCATGCATGCATATACCCACCATTATTCATGATTTTATATGAAAGGACCATACTAAACATGCTATATAATGAAACCTATTTTTAAAGTCCAACAATATATCATCCATGTAAACTAATAGAGACATACTTCAACTTTCTTATGAGCCACATGATATTGTCCAATCTGGATAGATAATTTAACGAATCCTTTATCAATGAATGCTTAATTTTTCTCTAATTTTGTAGTACTATAAAAAAAGCCATATTGAGCACCCTTTGACAAATAAAACATGGTGCATCAACATAATGGGATACCACACACTGTTGGGAATATCTGATGTACATGTATAGAATATTAGTATTGGAAAGTTCTTGAACTGTTTGTCAGGAGTTATTTATTAGTATGAGAGGTATAAGGAAGTGAAGAGAGTACTTATGGAAAAACTTGATTTCTAAATAATTTTACATTAAAACTTTTTATAGTGTGTATTTTTGTTTTCTTTTGATTTTGAAAGAATGACACTTCATTTGTAGCATATAAAAATCAATACAAATATAAAACTAATAAGTACTTACTGAAAAGTTAAACTCAACCACAAATGATATCTAAATTTATAATCAATTATTTTAACTTATATCTTAGTAACCAAACATACTTACAAATTTTATCTTATGTTTTAGTTCTGGACTGACAGTTCCTCCAGGTCCAATTTGTGCAATAACTGATTTGAATGTATTTTCCAACTATGAAAAAAGAAAAAAGGTCATAGTTGCCCCCCCAAAAAAGTCTAAGATAAATCTTAAACACTATGAAAAGAAAACATCTACAGACGGAAATGTATTTAATTTATTTATTTTTTTTTTTTGAGACAGAGCCTCAAGCTGTCCCCCTGGGCAGAGTGCTGTGGCATTACAGCTCACAGCAACCTCCAACTCGTGGGCTCAAGCGAGTCTCCTGCCTCAGCCTCCCAAGTAGCTGGGACCACAGGCGCCCACCACAACGCCTGGCTATTTTTCGGTTGCAGCCATCATTGTTGTTTGGCGGGTCCGGGCTGGGGATTCGAACCCGCCACCTTAGGTGTACGTGGCTGGCGCCTTAGCCGGCTGAGCTATAGGCGCCGAGCCCGGAAATGTATTTAAATCAAGTGCATAAAATATTGCTCAAGAAGAGGCACTGTAATACTTCACATCATATAAAATATACTTATAATAGAAGGAATCTTTATGAAACTGAATACTGTAATTTTCCAGGGTAACCAACATTCTTTCTAACAATTAGATTCTCATGACTTTGATTATTCAATTCCATACTCTTAACCAGAAAGGAATTTCATTACTAATTTTCTCCTATTTATGAAAGTATTCAATGGTCATTGAAGACATACTCAGTTAATGCCTAATGCAGTAGGGAAGAGATGGGGTGAAAATGATGAACCCAAAAAGGCAGCAACAAAGGCTCTTCTGCTGTAATAGAAGAAAAGGAAAATAATTGGTTGGAGTACACAGAAAGGCTCTGTGAATGTGGAGTCAAAAGGTAGAGAGTGTTACTATCTGATAGCTTCAGTATTCTGAGTTCGGAGAAAAGGAAAGAGAAGGAGGTCAGATATTTGAGAAAATAGAAAAAGTAGAAAACTAAGCTGAAGAACTAATGGATGATAGCCTAAACTTGGTAGGAAATAAAGGGGCCTGAGTTAAGGTAGCAGGATCTCAGGATTTTAGTAGAGAGAAGTCAAAAGTGCAGAGAGGCTCGAATAAAGTAAAAATTGATGAATGAGAAGAATAGTTTAAATAATAAGCTGGAAGCACAGGTTATGATTAGAAAGCAGCAAGAAGCATATTCATATAGTGAGGGTTCAGTGAATAGCCACAGCAGTAGAGAACTAAAGTGGAGTGAAAAATCATGGGAGTTATGTTCACTCAAGACACTAAGTTGATAACCAACATTAAAAAAAATGAGAAATGTCAGAGATGTACAAAGAAAAACACAAATTACCTAAAATCCTAGCACCCAGACATGTCACTATCAATATTTTTTACTAAACTTTTCCTTTTGGTCTTTCTTCTTGCTTTCACTTGGCCTGTCATTTATAAGCCATGTGACTTTTAGATTGCAATTTCATCTGAAAATGAAGATAATTTCAATTTCTCTCCAGAGTGATATGAAAATTCATTGAGGTGAGGTACAAAAAATGCATGTTGTGTACACGTTGGCAAGCAGCACTCAAACTAGCAGGATTCTTTCAGGCCATTCGCTACTCTTCTTTTCATCCACTATCACTAGCACCACATTCAACAGAAATCCCTCAAAGTTTTGGCTGGTGAATGGCTCCCTATCTGGCTTCTAAGGTTAAGCATTACTCTATTTTCACATTTTCCTGGCCATTTCTATGTGGATCTGGAAGAAGATTATCAATAATAATTACCTTGATTACACATTCACTCATTTTTATATTGTCTACGCCTGCTTTTACACTATTAGGCAGAGTTGAGTAGTTATAACAGAGACCATTTGGCCTGTAAAGCCTCAAATATTGACTACGTGGCCTGTTAGAGAAAATATTTGCCAATCTTGGGTGTAGGATATCAAAACAATGGGCTCGTAGCTAGGAATAGAATACCTCTCAAAAAAGAAAAATTTTTTGCCCTAGGCTAAATGACTAAATTAAGATGACTTACATTTAAGTAGAGGAGATTTTTGAAAGTCCAAACAAAGCTGGGGATATCCATAATTATAGAGGGCAGAAGCTACAACGCAGAGATTGGGAGGTAATCAGTGACTATCAAGGAAAGTGATTAAGACAGGACACTGATTTCAGCAATGATTTAGTCTCAGATTCCTGTATACTAAACATGAAGGGGCAATAAGTCACGTGAATGTAACAGAACAAGTTAGAAAATAAAGATGATAAGTGGCTGTATATGCCATATCCAGATAGGAGTACATACTACCAGAGAAAAGAAAGAGAAGAGATTTGAATCAAAAAGATGTACTTCTCCGCTCAGAGCCCTTAGCACAGTGATTATGGCGTCAGCCACATGCACCAAGCCTGGTGGGTTCGAGCCTGGTCTGGGCCTGCAAAACAACAATGACAACTGCAACAAGAAAGTAGCTGGGCATTGTGGTGGGTGCCTGTAGTCCCAGCTACTTGGGAGGCTGACGCAAGAGAATCACTTAAGCCCAAGAATTTGAGGTTGCTGTGAGCTGTGACATCACAGCACTCTATCAAGGGGTAACATAGTAAGAATGTCTCAAAAAAAAGAAAAAAAGTACTTCTCAGGAAAATGGACAAGACATAGACAATTCACAAAAAAATACTAGCCAATAAAAGCCTAAAGTTCAGGGCCAGATGTCATGGCTTACGCCTGTAATCCCAGCACTTGGGAAACTGAGGTGCGTGGATTGCCTGAGCATGTGGGGAGAAACCAGGACACCAGGCACAAGTGTCCTAGTGCCCTCCCTGAGGATCTCAGAGGCTTGCTTGGTTCCCAGCAGTGTGTTTGGGCAATGTGGGTGAGATGTTGCCAACCAGGAAGCAGATGTTCAGTGTGAGCTGTTTTGTTCATGGAGTTTAGATCTGGGAGCTGCTCTTTTTGCTAGTCTCCCGAGGAAATCTGAATTTCCAGATGCCAGTCACAGGCCAGCCTGGTATATGCTCAGGACATTCCGTTAATTCCTATGCACCAGGCAATTAGTTTTGCAATTTTTGCTTGGTTCTTTTAAGAATGTTGAGAAGGGCTCGGCGCCTATAGCTCAACCGGCTAAGGCGCCAGCCACGTACACCTAAGGTGGCGGGTTCAAATCCCCAGCCCGGACCCGCCAAAACAACAATGACGGCTGCAACCAAAAATAGCCGGGCGTTGTGGCGGGCGCCCTGTGGTCCCAGCTACTTGGGAGGCGGAGGCAGGAGACTCGCTTGAGCCCAGGAGTTGGAGGTTGCTGTGAGCTGTAATGCCACGGCACTCTACCCAGGGGGACAGCTTGAGGCTCTGTCTCAAAAAAAAAAAAAAAGAATGTTGAGAAGGAGGAGGTTAAAACTTAAGTTTGTCAGGAGATTTTATTTGTTCTATTCTTCGTGGAATCAAATGGCAATTAAATTTTCACTATTACAGTTGGGTTTTTACATAATGTTTCCCTAATATATCATTTATTAGTTTAGTCATTTATCAAATACTATGTACCAAGGTCTACTGTAGGCCCAGGAAATAAAAAGCAGTGAGTGAAACAGATACTTGCCTTTGAAGCTCCAGTGTTGAATACTGAACTAAGGTAATTTCTTTCTTTTTAAAGGGATGTATTAAAAGCTAGCTAGAAATCTTTCTTACCATACATGTACATACATACTCTGTAACTGAAGGACTTCTCTAAATTCAGCAAGAATTATAAAGGCATTTTACCTACTTTGACATTTATGTAATGAACATTTATTAAAAGCCTTATACCATAAAAAAAAAAAAGACTAGCCTGAACAAGAGCGAGACCCCATTTCTAAAAATAGCTAGGCACTGTGGTAGGTGTCTGTAGTCCCAGCTACTCGGGAGGCTGAGGCAAAAGAATTGCTTGAGCCCAAGTGTTTGAGATTGCTGTAAGCTGTGATGCCACAGCATTCTACTAAGAGTGACAAAGTGAGACTCTGTCTCAAAAAAAAAAAGCCTAAAGTTCAACCTCAAATAAACATTAATAGTCAGATATAGTTATTTGTCAAATTATAAAATTCAAAAAATAATATCCACGTATTCATTCACAAAATATGTACTAAGTATATACTACATGTACTAAGTGCTGTACACTATACTGAGTGCTGGATATACACAGGTTAGAAAACTTAAATATGGCCCTTGCCCTCAGGGAACTTGCAGTCCAGTGTGGGGAGACAAGTCTGAAACAATCGAATAAATATGTCATTACAATTATAATGAGTATAATGAAAAAAATCCAGAGTTTGCATGATCTAGCTTATACGTGGCACATACAAAAGTAAAAGTCAAACTCAAACAGAGAGTAAAATGGTGGTTTACAGATGCTAGAGTGTGGGGGAGTTTGGGAAGATATTTACCAAAGGACACAAAATTCCATTTAAGAGGAATAGGTTCAAGAGAGCTACCAGAATCAAAAAAGAAATTTTCAAGTATACAACATATTAACCGTGTATCATGGTAACTACAGTTAACATGTTGTATACTTGAAAATTGCTAAGAATAAATTTTAAGAGTCCTGATAATAAAAAGAATGACAAGTATGTGAGGTAATACCTATGTTAAATAACCTGACTTAGCCATTCCACAAGATATACATACATCAAGTTATATACCATGAATATGTATATTTTGTACTTGCCAATTAAAAACAAATTAATTTTTTAAACTCCAGGCGTGGTGGCTCACACCTCTAATCCTAACACTCCAGGAACCTGAGGTAATTAGATTGCTTGAGCTCAGGAGTTTGAGACCAGCCGGAGCAAGAGCAGAGACCCCATCTCTAAAATAGCCAGACACTGTGGCAGGTGCCTGTAATCTCAGCTACTTGGGAAGGCTGAGGCAGCAGATTACTTGAGCCCAAGAGTTTGAGGTTGCTGTGAGGTTGCTATGATGCCATGGCACTCTACCCAGGGCAAGAGACTAAGAGTTAATCTCAAACAAACAAACAAACACCTCTAAATACTGGAAAGAACAAAACATTCATAAATGATATGGTAGTCTACTTGGAAAACATATGTAAATACAAAACAAATTTGGTAAGGTGGACAGTTTCAAAACAGTATCTTTTAAAAAATCAATTTTTTGGCTCGGCGCCTATAGCTCAACCAGCTAAGGTGCCAGCCACGTACACCTAAGGTGGCGGGTTCGAATCCCCAGCCCAGACTCGCCAAACAACAATGACGGCTGCAACCAAAACATAGCCGGGCGTTGTGGCGGGCACCTGTAGTCCCAGCTACTTGGGAGGCGGAGGCAGGAGACTCGCTTGAGCCCAGGAGTTGGAGGTTGCTGTGAGC
>NW_003852411.1:14140427-14154831 GCF_000181295.1 Otolemur garnettii
AAAAAAAAAAATCAATTTTTTTCCTCATAAGCTTCACTCACTAGAATCACAAGCCATGAGCAATTAGAATTCCATTTGCAACAGCAAGAATAATACATACAACACCTAAGAATTTATTGGCAAAAAACATGCCAAACTCTAATGAAGAAAAAACTGCACATATGCAGTGAAGGGGATAAGATTAATACCAGAGGCCTGTGCCTGTGGCTCAAAGGAGTAGGGTGCTGACCCCATATACTAGAGGTGGCAGGTTCAAACCCAGCCCCAGGCAAAAACTGCAAAAAAAAAAAAAAAAGATAAATACTAGAGTAGAGCACTGTGACATGTTACTGAATGGATACATTCAATGTCATTTGTGAAGTCTCCTCAAAAATCTTTAAACTTAATTCCAAGAAATCTTATTGAAATTTTAGAACTTACAAAAATAAGTTTCAACTTTTTGGAAAAAAATAAAAGAAAAATCTGAAAAGAGACTAGTCAAGGGGAGACTTGCCTTAACAAACATAAAGGTGAACTTAAAAGTAACCAAAATTAAAACTGTGTAGAACTAGCACAGAAAACACATACCCAAAAATTATAATCCAGCTACTAAAATTATGTTTTCTTTTAAACCATAAAATAATAGAGAAACCTATTTTAAACCCTGAAGCAGAAAAGGCTTTGGAGTAGGAGATTCAGGGCAGAAGTAAAAGACAAAGCTTAATAGATATGATTGTGCTAACTTGTGTGCTTCTATGTCAAAAAAAGAAAAAAAGAAAAGAACTTAGAAAAATATGTTTCTAGCATATGACAGCAAAAATTCCTTGAAAATTAAGTAAAAGTTAACTAAACAAAGTTTCTTCAATTCACCAGGATTAACATATCTCAAGAGAAGAGTATATACATATATATTAAAAGATGTATTAATATACATTTTATATTAAGATATATATTAAGTAAAAATGCCTAGTAAACTTTAAAAAAATTCAACTTTAATCAGTAGCCAAAAATGGATATGAAACAATTAGATTCTATGTTTAGCTTTCTAACAAGAGAAATTTTTTTTTTTTTGCAGTTTTTGGCCAGGGCTGGGTTTGAACCCGCCATTTCTGGTATATGGGGCCAGCACCCTACTCTTTTGAGCCACAAGTGCTGCCCGATAAGAGAAATATTTTTATACTTAACTATTTTTTAAGAATTAACACTGAGCTAATGACCACAGACTCCTAAATGTCATATAATCAGAAAGTATGGTAAAAAAAGACAATAACATGCTATAAGTTGAAATATACATTGATACTTTCCAGAGTCACCTGGATAAAAGCCATCTGTTTTAAAAAATGATTTTCTTGAAACTAATGAAAAAGAACCAAATAGTTCATGATAATCTTCATTTCAAACAAAAAAGGAGGATTTGACCAGCATCAGTCAGTCAGCTTACCTACAAAGGAAGATAGCTGGTTGGTAGCAGGCTGGTTTCAGGTCTCTCTGGCAATAGAAAAATTACTATGAAATGAACAGAAGTGAATACTGTATTTTGGTAGAACTAGAAATAATTTTTTTAGACTTGAGTTTTCTGTATAAAGAATTGCCTTTACTATATAAAACAAAGTTATGACTTCTACCCTCTTGTCATAAACTAGAAGATTGGGAAACCGTGTAGACAATGGTTTACAGATGCCAAATAACAGGTAGCACCAAGGTGACAGATAAGCCTTGAACTGCCCCATCTTACAGCCTGTAAAGTTTTCAGAAAGAAGTAAAAGAAACAGAAGTCGATGGTCTAGATGAATCAAGGAGACAGACCAGAGTCTGGAAAGAACAAAGATACTAAAATGTACAGGACTAAGTATGCAAAAAGAGGAGTGGTACAGAGATAAACAGCTCTGGAGATGTGAAGAGCCCTCTTAAGTTTCTGATGAATACTCATCTGTGGAAATGAGAAGACCTTTAAAGTAGAGAAACAGACAAGAAGCAATAGGCCACATAATCTCCAGAGCTTACACTGGGCTGGGAATAATGCAACCACCAGACAGAACAGGAGCACTTCATAAACACATCAGGTCAAATCTTCAGAAAGGTTCTGCCCCAGTGGGGCCCAATCAGCCCTCCATGGAAGGCTATTCTGGACCCACAGTCTTGGTCTGCTCAGACTGCCATAACAAAATACCATAGACTAGGTACCTTAAAACAACAGAAATGTGTTTTCTCACAGTTCTGGATGCTGAAAAGTACAAGATCAAGGTATAGGCTAAGTGCCCCAAACCTAAAAATACAATCTCTTAATTGCGCCAAAATCTGAAACAGAGTCTCAACGTGATACCACAAATGGAAAATTCCATACCTAACTTCATGTGATCACTTGTTGTCAAGAATCAACTTTGTTTCATGTACAAAATTATTGTATAAAATTACCTTTAATCTATGCTTATAAGGTATATATGCAATATAAGGAAAAGGTTATTTGAACCTTTCCCATCTCCACAGCATCATATGTATGTGCAAATATACTGAAATTCTAAAAAGTCTGAAATCTGAAACACTGCCAGCCTTGAGCAATTTGTATAAGGGCTATTCAGCCTGTACTACCCAATGTGCTTCCCAGTGAGAGTTCTCTTCCTGACTTATGGGTAGCCACCTTCTTGTCACATGCTCACATGTCCTTTTCTGATGTGTCCACATGGAGAGAAAGCTAGTTCCCTAGTGTCTCTTTTTATAAGGCTACTCAACCCATCATGAGGACCCCACCTCCACGACTTCATCCATCCCTACTTTTCAAAGACTCCATCTCCTAATTACATATTGGAGGTTGGGACTTAAACATATAAACTTGTGGAGAATATGATTCAGTCAATAGTACTCAAGTTAATAAAGCTTAGAAGAAAAATTCAAAATGATCAAATTGAGTCCAAGTAACTTTACTCTGTAAAACCCAACAATAAAAAATTCACAATCTCTAACATCCAATCAAAAGCTACTAGCTATGCAAAGAGGTAAATGAATATGATCACATTAAGGAGGAAAAAAGATATGAATAGGAAAAAAACCCAAAATAACAAAGATGATAAAGTTAGATAAGCTCATTAGAATAGTTACTATCAATCTTATAAATATGCTTACATGAATGTATAAGGAAAGCATAAATATAATGAAGAGAGAAATGGAGGATATAAAAAAGACCCAGAGTTACCAAGACACTGTGGGTTGCAACAAACAAACAGAAACACAAATGGAAAATCTAGAGATTAAAAATGCAATGTCCAGAATGAAAAATAATCTGGATGGTATTGGGAGGTTAGATGCTACAGGAAAGATCAATTAATTTGAAGACAGCAACTGAAACTATCCAAAATTAAATACATATAGTGGAAGAAAAAGAGAATTACAAAAAGGAAAAGAGTCTGGGTGACATACAAGAAAATAACAAAAAGGCTCTCTGATCCTCCCATTGGTCAGACAGCCGCTGCTTCTAGTACAGCGCCAGCTGCAACCCTGAGGCACCATGGTGGAAGTGAAGGTCGGAATAAACAGCTTTGGTTGTATTGGGTGCCTGGTCACCAGGGCTGCTTTTAACTCTGGCAAAGTGAATATTGTCGCCATCAATGACCTCTTCATTGACCTCAACTACATGGTCTACATGTTCCAGTATAATTCCACCCATGGCAAATTCCATGGCATAGTCAAGGCTGAGAACGAGAAGTCTGTCATCAATGGAAATCTCATAACCATCTTCCAGGAGCGAGATCCCACCAAAATCAAATGGGGTGAGGCAGGTGCTAAGTATATTGTGGAGTCCACTGGCATCTTCACCACCACGGAGAAGGCTGGGGCTCACCTACAGGGGGGTGCCAAAAGGGTCATCATCTCTGTCCCTTCTGCTGATGCCCCCATGTTTGTGATGGGTATGAACCATGAGAAGTATGAAAACGGCCTCAGCATTGTCAGCAATGCCTCCTGACCACCAACTGCTTATCCCCCTTGGCTAAGGTCATCTGTGACAACTTTAGCATTGTGGAGGGACTCATGGCCACAGTCCATGCCATCACTGCCACCCAGAAGACTGTGGATGGCCCCTCTGGGAAGCTGTGGCATGATAGTCGCGGGGCTCTCTAGAACATCATCCCTGCCTCAATTGGTGCAGCCAAGGCTGTGGGGAAGGTCATCCCTAGGTTGAATGGGAAGCTCACTGGCATGGCCTTCCATGTCCCCACTGCCAACGTGTCAGTCATGGATCTCATCTGCCATCTGGAGAAGGCTGCCAAATACGATGATATCAAGAAGGTGGTAAAGCAGGCATCAGAGGGCCCCCTCAAGGGCATCCTGGGTTACCCTGAGCACCCAGTCATCTCCTCTGACTTTAATAGCTCCCTTTCTTCCACCTTTGATGCTGGGGCTGGCATTGCCCTCAATGACCACTTTGTCAAACTCACTGCCTGGTGTGATAATGAATTTGGCTATAGGCTCGGCGCCTATAGCTCAACTGGCTAAGGCGCCAGCCACGTACACCTAAGGTGGCGGGTTCGAATCCCCAGCCCGGACCCGCCAAACAACAATGACGGCTGCAACCAAAAAATAGCCGGGCGTTGTGGCGGGCGCCTGTAGTCCCAGCTACTTGGGAGGTGGAGGCAGGAGACTCGCTTGAGCCCAGGAGTTGGAGGTTGCTGTGAGCTGTAATGCCACGGCACTCTGCCCAGGGGGACAGCTTGAGGCTCTGTCTCAAAAAAAAAAAAAAAATGAATTTGGCTATAGCAACAGGGTAGTAGATCTTATGGCCCACATGGCCTCCAAGGAGTAAAAACCCCCAGACCACCAGCCCCAGCCAGAGCATGAGAGAAAAAGAAAGGCCCTTAGCTGCTGGGGTGCCCCTGCCTACTCAGTCCCCCACCTCACTGAGAATCTCCCCTCAACACAGTTTTCACACCAGACCCCCTAAAGAACGGAGGGGCCTAGGGAGCCTCACCTTGTCATGTAACATCAATAAAGTTCCCTGAATTCAGCCAAAAAAAAAAAAAAAAAACGAAAAGAAAAATAACAAGCAGCTTTAAATAACTGTAACCCTAGAAGAGGAAAAGAGTCTTTAAAGAAAAATTTTCCAGATTTCATGAAAATTATAAACACATATATAAGTAGCTCAATAATATAAAGAACTTAATGAATCCCAAGCAGGAAAAAGAAATAAATCTATACCAAGGGACACTAGAATCAAACTGCAGAAAACCAATCATAAATTCACAAATCTTATAAGCATCAGACAGAAAACACATTATACCCAAAATTATTACATACTTGTCAGAAACTATGCAGATAAGAAAACAATGGAATAATATCTCTGAAGTGCTAAAAGGGAGGGAGAATTATCAAACTAGAATTCTATACTCAGCAAAATCATATTTCAAAAATTAAAACAAAGTCTTTCAGAAAAATATAAATTGAGAATATTCATTACCAATAGATTTAACCTAGAAGATATGTTAAAATTTTTCAGGTAGAAAGAAAAATATACTAGAGGTAAATCTGGACACAGAGAATTTAAGAGCATCAAAAATAATAAATATGGGCAAGTATGTTTTATCTTTTTCATTTTTAATCTTTTAAAAACTGACTTTTTGTCATGCTCAGTGGTTCATGCCTGTATTCTAGCACTTTGGGAGGTCAAGGCAGGAGAACTGGTTGAAGCAAGGAGTTTAAGACCAGCTTAGGCACTACAGCAAGATGAGAACCCATCTCTTAAAAGAAAAATTATCCAGGTATGGTGGTGCATGCTTGTAGTCCTAGCAAGCTTGTAGTCTACTTGGGAGGCTGAGGTGGAAGGATCCCTTGAGCCCAGGAGTTTGAGGCTGCAGTGGGGTATGATCATGCCACTGCATTTCAGCCTGAGTTATGGAGTGAGATACTGTCTTTTAATAAAAAATTGACTTTTTTCAATAAATATTATTAAAATAAATGTTTTTATTTAAGTAAAAATACTTTTGAAGTAAAAAATGTATTAACAGACATATAACATGAGAATTAAAACATATCACACAAAGATGGGAGAGAGAAAATTTAAATTTATTGTCCTAAGGTTCTTACACTATTTACAAAATGGTATAATATTATATGATGGTCAACTGCAGCAAATTAGAAATATGCACTGAAAACCCTAAAGCATCCCCTAAAAATATAAAACAAATTGTATGGCTAATAAATGAAAGATAAATTTAAATCCTGAAAAAAATACTTAATTAGGAACAAGGCAAGAATGATCCCTCTCATTACTGCTTCTCCATATCTAGCTGAAGTCCTAGCCAATGCAATAAGAAAACAAAAAGAAATAAAATATACACATATTTGGAAGGAAGAAACAAAACTGTCTTTATTCACAGGTAATATAATCATCTATGTAGAAAATTGAGAAGAATACAAAAACCTCCCAGAACCAATAAGCAATTAAGGCAAGGCTGCAAGATACAAGGTTAAAATACAGTAGTCACTTTATTATACACTGGTAATAAACATATATAATTTGAAATTAAAAACCTAATATGATTTACATGAATACTCTGCAAAATAAAATACTTAGGCATTAATCTAACAAAGTACAAAATCTATATAAAGGAAACCACAAAATTCTGATGAAAGAACACAAAGCAGAAATAAATGGATAAATAGTCCATGTTCATGGATAAGGCTCAATATTGTCAAGAGCCTCAATAAGACTCAATATTGTCAAGATATCAGTTTTTCCTAACATAAATGTACAGATTCAATTGAATCCCAATCAAAATCCCAGGAAGTTATTTTGTAGTTATCAACAAACAGATTTTAAGGTTTATATCGAGAGGCAAGAGACCCAGAATATCCAACACAATATTGAAGAACAAAGTCAAAGGACTGACTCTACTCAACTTCAAGACTAAAAAGCTAAAGTAACCAAGATAGTGTGGTTCTCAGGGAAGAATAGACAAATGAGATCAGAGGAATAGACTAGAGAGCTCAGCTTTATACTCACATAAATAGTTGAACTTTGATAAAGGAACAAAAGACAAACAATGAATCAAAGATACTCTTTTTTCAACAAATGATTTTGGAACAACTGGATATCCACTTGCAAGAAAAAAACCACAATCACTAATTCAAAATGCATCATAGACCTACATGTAAAATTTACAGCTATAAAACACTTAGAACTAAAAACAACATAGAACACCTAGATGACCTTAGATATGGTGATGACTTTTTAGATACATCAGGAAAGGCATTACCTATGAAAGCAATAATTGCTATAGATATAGAAATAAAGTAGATTTCACTAAGATTAATTACTCCTGTATGAAAGACAATGTCAAAGAGAAGGCACAGACTTATAGAAAATATCTGTGAAAGACGCATCAGGTAATGGACTTGACCCAAATATACAAAGAATTCATAAAACTCAATAATAAGAAAATAATCCAATTTAAAAATGAACAAATGACCTGAACAAGCACCTCCCCAAAGAAGCTGTACTCATGGCAAGTAAACATAGAAAAGACATTCATAGAAAATGCTATCATATGCCATTAGGGAATTACAAATTAAAATTGTCAAGAAGATACTACTACTTAAATCCAAAATGCTGCCAATACCAAATGTTAACAAGCAACGTGAACCAACAGAAAGACTCATTCATCACTAGTGAGGCTGCAAAATGGTACCACTGCTTTGGAACAGAGTTTGGGAGTTTCTTACAAAAGTAAACATATTCTTATCATACAATTCAGCAACTGTGCTCGTTGGTACTTGTGATTTAAAAACTATGTCCACATGAAAATCTACCACAGATGTTTATGCATACGCAGTTTTTCTCATAACTACCAAAACTTGCAAGCATTGAAGATATCCTTTGGTGAATGGATAAACTGTGATACCTCCAGACAATGGAATGTTAATCAGTGCTAAAATGAAATGAGTTAAACTATGGACTTTGGGTGATAATGATGTGTTAATGTAGGTTAATCATTTGCAACTACTGTACCACTGTGGTCAACAGTGGGGGAGGTTACCCATTTTTTGCTAAATTTTCCTGTGATCCCAAAACATCTCTTAAAAATAGGTTTTAGGCTTGGCGCCTGTGGCTCAAGTGGCTAAGGTGCCAGCCACAGGTGGCAGGTTCGAATCCAGCCCGGGCCGCCAAACAACAATGACGGCTGCAACCAAAAAATAGTCGGGAGTTGTGGTGGGTGCCTGTGGTCCCAGCTACTTGGGAGGCTGAGGCAGGAGACTCGCTTGAGCCCAGGAGTTGGAGGCTGCTGTGAGCTGTGATGCCACAGCACTCTACCCAGGGGGACAGCTTGAGGCTCTGTCTCAAAAAAATAAAAAAATAAAAAAAAAAAAATAAAGTGGCATGAAGAACTTTTGTAGGGATAACAGAAATGTTCTGTATTTTTTTGATGGTGATTACATGACTAGTTATTAGTCAAAACTCAAATGTACATTTAAAATGGGTAAATTTTACTATATGTAAAGTATGTATGTTACTGAAACATTAATATCAAATTAAATGTATATGGAAATTTTAAGTTATAGAAATAAGACACTTGTATATCTTGAACTTAATTTTCACGTGCTCATTCTGAGCTCTATTTAAGTTAAACGGGAATTTTAACAGGCCGTTTTATTGGTTATATTTTATTAGTTCTTAGTCAAAGTACTTCAGCATTATAGTTACAGAAAAATACCAGGATTGTGATGCTCAAAATCCTGTGTGAGCCTTTACTAATAAAGGAAACAACCCAAAAGGTCAGCCATTCAAGTGAAGATATTCATGAGGTAAGTTGTAAATATGCTTCTTTAACTTTGGTGATTAGCTGGAACTAGAGATACATATTTGGGAGTCATCTGAAGATAGCTAGAAACCACAGAGTTGATATAACTGTACGCTTCTCTCTTTCCCACCTCTTCTTACTAATTCACAGAACTGTAGGAAATGCTTAGACAAAAATGAAATAATGACTTCAATTTTTAGAAGATCAGCTTTTCCATCAAGTCTAAGTGATATACCACCACAGAACTTAAAATATTTTAGGTATATTTCCATCCCTAAACTCAAATATCTTACCTGGCTTAATTTTTCAGTGTGATTCAGTCTGGAAGTCTCCACTACTCCACTTCCATTTAACTTGGAAGTCTTTTCCATGTTCAGTATTTGCTTTGGTGGTTCCATGTTTGAAGTAGGTTGTGAAAATCGTGCCTTTGCTACCGGGGAGCCTGTGGAGTATGACCCTTGTTTCATTCTAAATGGCTGGGTAAAAATTTTACCTTTTGTGAATAACAGAAGAAAGAAAAATTGTCACTAGCAATTTCTAGCCTATTTTCTGGTGGTCATATATAAAGTTTACTGTGCATTCATGGCCTTCAACTTAGAAGCAAAAATTAAGGAAAGAACACTCAGTTTTTTTATATTAAGCTAATATAGACTTCATCTCCTAAGGTCAGCACAACCCCAAGAGGCAAGTATTATTTCTATTTTAGGGATTAAGGAAACTAAGGCCTGGATTAAGTAACTTGCCTTCTCAGGCAGTACATAAGTCAGAGTCAGGTTTCTATTTTAACAAAGTCACAGAGCTTAGCCAATACACACCGCTATATGTTCCAGACTGCTCCAACAATAGGTGGATACACAGTACAATTATTATTACTAACATGCTTACCTGCTGACCATCCTCTCTGCTTGTCCTCTACTACACTCTTCTTTAGGGTCAACAAAGAACCTGCTCTGGTCTGCTCTACAGAAATGACATCAGAAGCTGCATTCAGCACTTCAAACATAGAGAGGAATCCATATTGCATATATTGGAATGATCGCCCAAATCGCCTGGAAAATGCTCTTTCAAAATCAGAAAGGAGAACAGGAGATAACGCTAACAGGTCCTTCAATTCACTCTTCACAACAGCAGGAAGAATAGGGGGAACCCTTCCTCGGTAAGGTACTCTCCGACGAGAGGTTGGCCCAGAACACACACTGGCCCGTCCCTTCTGCATGGAGTTTCGAACCTTATGGCTGCTCCTCTGTTTTGCAACTAAACTTGCTATTCCTTTGGTGGATTCATCCGGAATGGCTAAGATGTGGGGAAAAAAAAAATCACATATGAAAAACTCATTCCCTTCTTTATCCTTTGTATCTGCTTATACAGAAAGTTAACTTCCGATAAACGCCCCTGGTTCCTCCATTTCCTGCATTTTGGGCAACAGCTGACTAGCTCCACTATCTGCTGATGAACTGAGAACCCACATAACACCGTTACCACTAAATAACTTCTGAATGATATGCAACTCTTTGGGTGGGTTCATGGAATTTAAAACATTTTCTGTTAATTAATTAATCCCACTGTTCTGTTTCTCCAGAACAATAGGTACAGTAATCTGAAATTACACACAAAATGTAGTTTTGTGAACGCACATTTGTCTGGGCAATGGTTTCTTAATGTTGCTAAGGCTCTTTGTCCACAATCTCAAAGGTTTCCTCCCATACCAAATTAAAAATCCTCCCCCTGGGATTCTGCAGAACTAGAACCATTCTTTACTAAGTGATCATTTTATTACAAAGTTTACAGCCCTTCAAAACTCTTAAACTTACCTTTCAATATTACAGTACCGTCCCCGCAGGGGCAGACACTAACAACATCAGGCATGTCCAACACCAGCTCCATAGTGGACCGATATCCAAGGACTCGCAGTGGTAGATGGCTGCCAACCATCAAAAGATATTCCTTTTCCAACTGCTGTGGGGTCAAACCATCTTTGGTGGAAATGAGAAGCGACCTTATTTCTTTCCTCAGGCATTCCTGTATGCGCTCTTGTTCAGACATCGCACCCTACAGGATTTAAGACAGGAACATTGCTCCTGAGGTAACAGCAGGCAAGCCCGTGGGGGGGGGGGGATTTTTTTTTTTTTTTAGTTTTGTCCAGGGCCAGGCTCGAACACGCCACCTCTGGTATATGGGGCCGGTGCCCTACTCGTTGAGCCACAGGCGCCGCTCGAGGAGGGGGGGGATTTTTTTAAACGACCTATAGTGGAACGTGAACAACTGAGATTAAAGTTTTAAAGGTGGTAAGACAGAAGGAATACTGTGAGGGTGCCCCGCACACAATTCAAACCCCTAAATCCTTTTAAAATTTCAGATTACCATGAAGGTACAAACGATTAGGTTACAGTGTTTGCATTTGTTAGCTGAAGTCCCTGTCGCAGCTGTGTCCCGCACCCACGGGGAGTGCCATGTCCTCTTACATGGTGCACATGGCGGGGGGGGGGGCATCCCAAGCCCTAAACCTTAACCTGCGTCGATTATCCTACACGTGTCTCAGAAATCACTGCCGCCGGCCAGCGTGTGGGGCGAACACAGTAAGACAGACTGTCGTCGCTTTTTCTGGAACCCGAATTAGAAACCAGGCGAAGGCGCTACGGCCCACACCCAACCAAGGAGAGGCCCCACGGAAAGTCGCTCCCTCAGCGCCTCTCTCGCCCAGCCCGACGGGAAGGCTCCGCGCTCGCTCTTACCCGCAGTCACCCAAAGGCCTCGGCCCGCTCTCTCCTCACTTCGTCCGGATGGGGCTCCCCTTCCTCGCTTCCAACGTCTCTCGAGGCCCCAGCGGGCGCGGGGTGCTGCCCTTGCCCTGTCCCCGCGGCCGGCCGTAACCCAACGTGAAAAGGCAGGAGGGCAGCAAGTAGTGGACCCCTCTTCCGCCCGGCGCCGCCTCGCCGCTCCTGTGGGGTATCGCCCACACGCCGGCACTGCCGTTGCCGCCTGAGGAGAGTCAGACGCGCCCTCCGGCGAGCCGCGGGCAAGTGCAGCCGCGCAGGTCCCACGCGCCTGCGCACCGGGGCCCGAAGTGCCGCTGGCGCGTCCGGGGCGCCGCCTTCCCGCCCCGAGAGCACGTGGCTGGTGGGACGGTTAGGCCGGACTAGTGCGGGGCTCGCAGGTGAGGTCTGAGGCCCCTTCTAGCCGCGGGACCAATGGGTCTGGCTCCTACAAGGCGCGGGCCGCCTTCTGGGATCACCCGCGCCTACCTCCACTAAAGCCGTTTGAAGACGGACGTGTCACTGCGGCCGGTGGACCTCTCCCCTCACTTCCCGCGCTGGGGGTGGAGTCGTCCCGGGCAGCACCGCGTGGTTCTTCCCCAAAGTGTGACTCAGAGTCACCTGTGGGGGGCTATTTAACCGGGCAAAAGGGATACCCAAGTCTGATCAGCAGCGATTCCCATCCAGTGGGGCCTAGGTTTATTTGGAGAGAATTACAAGGAATTACTGCGAAGCTAAACGCAACTTAAGTTCCCAGAAGAAATGAAATGAGTGTGGCTAAGAGGACTAAAGAGGAGGATGTATTTGTTGGTTTGGTGGAGCCAGATTTACAAAGTCCTTGAAAACCAGAAAACAGTTTAAAGAATAGGGAAGCACATTATGAAGACTTTTACCTTAAAGTTCATACTCTAATTAAAGAAACAAGACAAACCAAAAAAAGCTGACTCAAGAAAGAGACCCGGGGATCAATACTTGTAGCTCAGCAGCTAGGGCGCCAGCCACATACACTGGGGCTGGTGGGTTCCAATCCGGCCCAGGCCTGCCAAACAACAGTGACAACTACAACAACAAAAGTTGCCGGACGTTGTGGTGGGCGCCAGCTACTTGGGAGGCTGAGGCAAGAGAATCGCTTAAGCTACCGCACTCTACCCAGGGCAACAAAAGAGACCCTCAGTATACACATCCATCTTGTCTTCTGCCTAAAAAATAATGAAAAAAATTAAAAACCCAAGGGCACAAGATGTTCCATCAATGAGACAAGAGTATTAAGGAATCCCCAAAAATAGAAAATAACACAATTTGTAGGTTGGTTTATTGTAGAATGGGCAGACTTGAGTTTGCAAACGAAAAAAAGGAAATATGGCTTGGCGCCCGTAGCACAGTGGTTACAGCGCCAGGTTCGAACCCAGCCTGGGCTAGCTAAAAAATCAACAGTGACAACTAAAACCAAATGAAAAAAAAAAAAAAATAGCTGAGCGTTATGGCGGGCCCCTGTATCCCAGCTACTCCGGAGGCGGAGGCAAGAGAATCGCTTAAGCCCAAGAGTTAGAGGTTGCTGTGAGCTGGGACACTACACCACTCTACTGAGGGCAACAAAATAAGACACTGTCTAAAAATAAATTATAAAGGAAATACGGGATGTGGAAAATGGATCTAGACATTGCAACATTTGAGTGACAAAAGTTTCAGAAACTGATAAAATGGTGCTGAGGGATTAAAGAGAACAAAACGTCCAGGTTTGAACAAAAAAATAGGTCTTCAGATTAAAAGGGCCAACTCGGCGCCTGTAGCATAGTGGTTACGTCTCCAGCCACATACACAGAAGCTGACAGGTTCGAAACCGCCCAGGCCAGATAAACCACAATGACAACTGCAACAAAAAATAGCTGGGCATTGTGGCGGGCACCTATAGTCCCAGCTACTTGGGAGGCTGAGTCAAGAGAATCACTTAAGCCCAAGAGTTGGAGGTTGCTGTGAGCTGTGACACTAGGGCACTCTACTGAGGGTGACGTAGCCTTTGTATCAGAAAAAAAAAAAGAGTAACTAATGAAAAAAATTCAAACCTAGACAAAGCCTAGGAGTAAAGAGATTTCATACAGAAGTGTTACCCAGAGGCTCAGCGTCTGTAGAACAGTGTTTAAGGCACCAGCCACATACATTGAGGCTGGCGGGTTCCAACCTGGCCCAGGGCCAGGTAAAAAAATGACAACTGCAACAAAAAAAAAGCCGGGCCTTGTGGCGGGCATTTGTAGTCCCAGCTACTCAGGAGGCTGAGGCAAGAGAATCGCTTAAGCCCAAGAGTTGGAGGCTGCTGTGAGCTGTGACTCCACAGCACTCTACCAAGGATGACATAGTGAGACTCTGTCTCAAAAAAAATAAATAAATAAATAAAAAGTTTTACCCATAAAAACACAGAAGTTAGATTACCTTTGGACTTCTCAATAGCAATATCTTCTCTAAACCTAAAATCCTTTACTTAGGCAAAACAGCATAAAGTAGGGGAAAGTAAAATCATTTTCAAACATGCAAGAAATCAAAAGTTTATCAACTTACTGAATGATCTGCAAATAAATAAACAATGAATAATTTAAAAAGATAGCCCAGATTCTGATCCCCAAAATCTGAAATGACAATAGGTGACAGATATTGAGCACTTACTATGTGCTCTATGCATATATTATGTAGTTTTCTTCCCATTAACTCTGAGAAAGGCACCATTATGATCTCTGTTTTATTTTCATTTACTTATTTATTTATTTATTTATTTTTGAGACAGAGCCTCAAGCTGTCCCCCTGGGTAGAGTGCTGTGTTATCACAGCTCACAGCAACCTCCAACTCCTGAGCTCAAACGAGTCTCCTGCCTCTGCCTCCCAAGTAGCTGGGAC
>NW_003852411.1:14154851-14164845 GCF_000181295.1 Otolemur garnettii
GTGGCTGGCGCCTTAGCCGGTTGAGCTATAGGCGCCGAGCCAGGTCTTGAACTCTTGATCTCAAGCAATCCTCCCATTTTAGCCTCCCAAGTGCTAGGATTACAAACATAAGCCACTGTGCTGACAGGTTAGAGAAATGGAAACATTATTAGTTTCAATTTCTGACTCTCTCTCGCTCTCTCTCTCACACACACACACACACACACAACTACAGCTTCAACCTTTAGTACTTTAAACATTTTTTCCCTCAAAACCTTGCAACTGCTGATTAGCCAATTCATTTTATGGATAATTTATACCATTTAACCTAATTGGCAAAATTAGGCCTCATTGTTATCCTAATCAGCCAAATTAGATTCATTTTCTATTACAAAATTATAGAAATGATACTATGTATTCCTGGGGCATATTTACTGAATCATAACTCAAAGACAGATAATGTACAGAGCTTTGCCATGAATTGGATGCTTAAATGAAATAAGGGAACTTCGCTTTCTTTTCTTTCTTTTTTTTATTTTTGAGACAGAGTCTCACTATGTCAGCCTTGGTAGAATGCTGTGGCGTCACAGCTCACAGCAGCCCCAAACTCTTAGGCTTAAGCAATTCTCTTGCCTCAGCCCCCCAAGTAGCTGGGACTACAGGCACCCAGCTATTTTTTGGTAGTTGTCGTTGTTTGGCAGGCCTGAGCTGGATTCTAACCCGCCAGCTCAGGTGTGTGTGGCTGGCACCTTAGCCACTTGAGCCACAGGTGCCGAGCCATTTACTTATTTATTATTAAGAGATTAGGTCTTGCTACATTTTCCAGACTGGTCTCAAACTTCTGGGCTCAAACCTCTCAAGTAGCTGAGATTATAGGTGTGAGCTACTATATCAAGTTTGATCCCCATTTTAAAGGGAAGAGACATATATAGATATGAAGAAGGGATTAAGAAAGAGCGATAGGCAATAAGACATAAAAATTATGATTGAATAAAAAATATTGGTTACATAATATGAGAAAGAAAAAGATTTTTTAAAAGATATTCTGGACCTAAACTCATATCAATAACTGCAAAGTGTCAGAACTCTTTGAAGTTGCTTTATTAAGAACACCCCAATGGGAAGAGAAGCTACTATTGGAGTCATTACTTGATTGGTTTTAAAGTAACCAACACCCAGTAGGTCTTTTGTGGTGGGTGAACCTGGGAATTAGTGGCAACCATCACTAATCTCTATAATTCACCAGGGATGTGATACTGCTTTGGAAGGCAGTACTGTTTTGGCATCCTACTTGCTGTTTCCTACCAAAATAGCCTTTCCTATTGAGCAGTATGCCAAATTAGGAATTCTGTCAGTTGCTAAGATTACCTATTCCAGCTGTCATTTGACAACTAGAGTCCATTATTATAGGATGAACTCACAGGCCCTCTACCCTGCCCCAATTTGTTTATCACCTAACTGCTATAAGCTCAAAATGTTAATGGCAAGCAGTGACATTTTGGGTCCCAGAAATTAGTGTTCATTTGGAATTAGCAAGTGATAGTCACCGAAAAGTTTAGGAATTTCCTTTTCTCCAGAGTAGTTACCTTTAAGGCTTTTGGGGAAAGACTGAGATGAAAGGTTGCATGCAATATTAGGTACAGCATTTCTGGAGCATCTCTCTTCCAAGACTTTTAGCTGTGATCAAAAGTCTCTTGGCCTGGGATCTGATTTATTATTGGGCATAGGGAATTAAGTCATATTGATACAGGACAAGTGGCATCCCAGCCAGCTTGGAGCAGGGAAGTGTGGACCAGCTGCCTCCGCCTTGGTGATGTTGGTGTGGTAGCAGCGAGCGGCAGAACCAGCAGGCTGGAGGGTGGGCGGAGGGGCCCCATTTCCTAGGCCTGGGAATGAAAGGGATTGAAGCCATTCATTTGCGACTGAGACACGATGTCCCAGACTCTCTAAATGTAACTACGGAGGGCCCCGTGAGACTATATATATCCCTAGACAAAGAGCCTAGAGACAGATAGAGAGAGAACTTTTCTCTCCTGACCTGGGTTTTCTCTGCCAGGAGCTCTGGCGTTTCTGTATTCTTTTCTGTAAATAAATCCTGTCTTCACACTGATTGTGGTCTGCAGATTCATTCTTCGAATCACCGAGACCAAGAAACTACTTAAGAGTGAAATCTGTTAATCAATATCTCACTCATAAGAGGTCTCTCTTCCCCAGACCTAGAGCGGTGGGAGTTTTGTTGTTCTTAGTTCGTTTTTGTAATGTAAATGAAAACTTAGTGGGTTATTTGTTGAGTTCCTTCCTTGGGATCCTACAATTAACCACAACCAGCAAGCTCTGTGAGCCAGACCAATGTGTTTTCCACCTTGCTGCCTATTATGATGACAGGAGGCTCCTTTTCTTCTGGTAATTAACTACTTCCATGTAGCCTCCTCCATTCCTTGCTTGAATCTGGGAGTGTGTTTTAACTGCAGCTGCTCCCACCAGCATTCCCACCTTAGAAAACAGCCAGTAATGAGGTAGGGTGTGTGTGTTTTTTAAACTTCTGGAACCTTATGAAAAAGATGAGAGAATCTTTTGAAGAAAGCTGGGGAGTGGTGAGTTAGAAGTATGTGGTAGAACCAATACAACATTCCTGCCTCCCAAAGTTTTTGAACATTATGCCTAATTTGGGGTGGTGATCCATTTCCCCCAGCAATAACTCTGAGCCTTTGCCATTGCTCTTATACTCTCTACCAACTCCTGTTCCAAGCCCCAGGGAAATGAAGCCTGTCAGACATTAGAACCCCATCATCTTCCAGCCCAGACCTCTAAACTGGCCCCCTGCCCATCTCTCCCTGTGGTCTCAGTGAGGGAGTCCTCCATGCTACTCTTGATTCTTTCCCCTCAACTCCTAGGACCGTGACTTTGCCCTTTGGTTATTATTACACAATCCTGTACATTCATCTCTTTACAAATTCCTTTCCTATATAACATAAAATTATGCTCTGATCCTCTCTCTCTCTCACACACACACACAATACAGACATAGACAGAGCAAGAGAGAAACACTTTCTCTTGACTTACATCACCATCTATCTGGCCTTTCCTTCACAGCAAATCCTGGAATCAACAGTCTATATTTAATTTTTTTCTACTTTTTCCATCCACCATATACTACTCAGTCCAAAGCAATCAGCTTGCTTCTCACAGCATCTTTCTTAATTTACTTTTACCAAAATCACCACCAACAAATCTAATTGACAAGCTTCATGGACTTTCAATCTCTGCTGTTTACTGTTGGTTTCTATGCTGCTGCTGCGGCACTGAGCCTGGCTCCTGAGAGCTGTCTGCTGTATTGCCTGCTTTTGTTACTCTGTTAAATGTTGGTGCACATTTAGTAGAAGGTCTATCCTTGCCTCTTCTTACTCTTCCTTCCTCTTCCTGAGTGACCTTTTTCACTCTCCTGGTTTCAGTATGGGCTGATGCCTTCCAAAAGGCATGTTCAGTCAAGGAGCAAAATATCTTTTAACTCCTACTATGTGCCAGGCACTATCTTAGAAGATGGGACTACAACAGTGAGCAAAACAAAGTTCCTGTTTTCCTTGGCCTTACCAAGGACAAGCAATAAGCAGATAAATAACATAATGTCAAGCAGTAAGTGCCCCCAAGTAAAATAAACCAGGATAAGATAGTAACATTGGGGCTACTTTAAATGGAGTATTTAGAACACACTTTTGTTTAACCTGAGTCACATTAATTTTCAGAAGTGTGCTTCTGGACCAACAGCATCACCGGAAAGCGGGGTTGTGGGGATGGGGTCCAGCAATCTGTGCTTCAACAGGCACTGCAGGTAATCCTGACGCGTGCTTTCGCGCAGCTTCCCAAGTCTCCTGCCGAGTGGATTTCAGGTGCGCAGTCTAATACGGACTCTCTCAGCCCATAGGGGCAGCTTGGGGGTTGGGTGAGAGCCTCCAGCCCAAAGTTGCTCCCACCCAGACTCTTCAGAAGCCAACCAAGTGGAATCAGGGGGCTAGTCCACCTGCCTCCAGGTGGCATGATACGCCAGCCCACACACTGGAAACTGTCAAGACTCTACTTCCGCTTCAGCTGGATCCTCCAGGGACATTTGCTGTCCTACCGCGCACGCGGCGCGCGCGGGGTGGGGGTGGGGCAGGGCGACGCTTTCCGTAGGGTGTGGGCTTTACGCGTGGGGGCACGTGATCCCACACTTCCTGCATTGTCTGCTGCAGCTGCTCTGATGCCGCTTTTATTAACCTACGTGCTAGGCCCTGTAGCATTTTGTTATTATTTTGTTGCGACAAAGGTTATTGGATTTGAAACCCATTCTCATTTTCACAAGAAATATCAAAATTACATTTGTTGATGAAGGAAAAGATATTAGATTCTTTAAGTTCAACTGTTACAAATTTTTCAGCGATTGTAAAATTGGTTTTAAAAACTTTTTTAAGGCTCCGCGCCTGTGGCTCAAGCGGCTAAGGCGCCAGCCACATACACCTAAGGTGGCGGGTTCTCCAGCCCGGGCCCGCCAAGCAACGATGGCTGCAACCAAAAATTGGCCAGGCGTTGTGGCGGGCGCCTGTAGTCCCAGCTACTTGGGAGGCTGAGGCAGGAGACTCGCTTGAGCCCAGGAGTTGGAGGTTGAAGTGAGCTGTGATGGCACTCTACCCAGGGGGATAGCTTGAGGCTCTGTCTCAAAAAAAAAAAAAAACTTTTTAAATTGTGTAAACACTTTTCTCATTGATAGTAACAAAAATTGAAAGCACTTACCATTAAGAAGTTTTCCTTTTTTTTTTGGTAGAGACAGAGTCGCACTTTATTACCCTGGGTAGAGCCCCATAGCGTCACAGCTCACAGCAACTTCCAGCTCGTGGGCTTAGGCAATTCTCTTTCCTCAGCCTCCCGAGTAGTCATTAAAAAGTTTTGACTAGGAATTTCATATAAATTGCAAACACAATTTATACTTGTGAAATAAACTCAAGATTCTATTTTAAATTTCAAAAGCATTTTATTTGTGTACAAAATTGAGTTTACTAATATTGAATCCCGAATACTTCTTAAGACCATAATTACATATCAAAAATAAAATGTTCTCACTAAACCCTATGTAGATGTTTTCAAATCCCCTTAAGTTTGGCCAGGTATGCCATTCAAATAGTATCATTTTCTATGTTTGCCTTAATGGGAAAAGATTGGAATACTGATCTAGGATCTGTATGCCTGCCCTGGCCTCTCTCTCCATGTTTTTCCACTCCAAGCCCATTGATACTGTTAAGGGACAAAGGAGAATATTCAGGATCACACAAGCCACCAGAAATAAGAAATGTATCTTTAGTAATGAGAACATAGAGATTAAAGTATTGGAGTCCAAGCTGCCCAGGATCACTTTTCCATGTGCTATTTGTGCTTTCAGTGGTTTTCTCTCTTGTAGACACAGTAGAGTATGATACAGACACAGTGGGCAGCTAGTGAAAAATTCGAGATTTGGGCCACAGAAACATTTTTCCTGAGCTTCAAACCTAAATATTGTCTACTGTACATTTCCAGACACATATCCTGTAGATGCTTCTAGCTTGATACCTCTGAAACTGGTACTGGGACCACTTATCTTTAAACAAAATCTGTTTTCTGTCTTGTATTCCCTCAGTTGGACGTCAGCTGCATTCACTAGTCACTCTGACCAGAGTCCGAAATTCATCACTTTTTCCTCTCAACCTAACTAATATTCTCCCTTTAACCTGAGACTGTTGCAAGAATCTCTTCCTGATCTCTCTCCATCCTCTTCCTGTTCCACCTTGTTCACTGAGTGACTTTTCTCGGTTGCAAATCTGACTATATAATTCCTTGCTTACAGTGCTTCAATGGCTCCTCTTGCCATTAAGCTAAAATCCCACTCTCTTATATAAAAGGCTTCCTATTTCTTTGAGCTCGTTACCTCCCTAGTCTCCTCTTTTGCCAATTTGTATTGCTCTCTCTGGCTGGAAGGCCCAGCTCTCAAAGTTCACCTGAGAGAATCACCCATTTATCTCTTAATATTGCCCAAACTGGGTCTCCTCTGACTCTACAAAGGTAAAATTATTCCCTTTTGTCTCCTCACAGTATACAATACAGATCAGTGGTTCTCAAAGTGGAGTGATTTTGATGCTATGGGACAGACATTTGGCAGTATCTGAAGACATCTTCAGTTATCACATCTAGGGGCGGAGTGCTACAGGCTTCTAGTGAGTACAAGCCAGGGATTCTGATAAAGGTTCTACAGTGCACAGGCTGCTCCCCCCACCCAACCCCCACAACACATTGGGTCCAAAATGTCAATAGTGCTGAGGTTCAGAAATCCTGATGCACAACACTTATCACACCTGTCTGTTTACATATCTTTCGCTCCCTGTTACAAGTTCCATAAACACAATATAGGAATAAGTATTTTGAGAAAAAGCCTTATGGCGGTGCCCGTAGCTCAGTAGGTAGGGCACCAGCCACATACACCGAGGCTGGCGGGTTCAAACCTGGCCCAGGCCAGCTAAACAATAATGATAACTGCAACAAAAAGATAGCCAGACATTGTCAGGTGCCTGTGGTCCTACTTGGGAGGCTGAGATGAGAGAAGCGCATAAGCCCAAGAGTATGAGGTTGCTGTGAGCTGTGATGCCACGGCACCCTACTAAGAGCAACATAGAGAGACTCTGTCTCCCCCCCACCCCAAAAAAAATAAATAATAAAAGCCTTGCACTCTTTCATGACCTTTCACCTTGGAAACATAAACTTAAAAGTTAACTTTAATTGATCTTCCCCATCTCTGAGTAACCCAGTTACCAGTCAGTCTCTTAACAAATCCAAACAAGGAGTAAAACATTAAGAATTTTAAAATGTGTGCATATAACATTTTCAGCAAAGGGATGAGCAACACTTTCAATTAAAAAGGAATGTGAAGGAAAACAGCAGCAGCATTATAAGATGAGGCTAACCAGCTAGACTCATATGCTAACTCAGCATTCCCCTCCCCAACTCCTCCACCTTCCAGACATGCCATGTTGACCTTTTTACCATGGAATGTGATATAGCTTCTCAGATACCATCAGCCTTACACAATCCCAACAGACTTGTATTATAAGCAGGTGCTCATATGGTTGTTATATATGAAGACAGAAAATGAAGAATGTGTAACTTGTCAATGGTCAAGAAGCAAAGGAGAATAAGCTCCCAGCATGAGCTTCAGCACCCAAGAGGGACTTTTCTCATTAGTTTTTCTCCTACAAGAAATTTCTCTACCTTACTGGGAGACAGACTACAGTTTGGAGAACAGCATCTGGCCAGCGATCCTGACTCATTCTTAAGAGTTACAACTGAGGTGCAACCTTGGTATAAGAGTCTACAGCTAGAAGCATAGATCAAGTTAACTTAGCAAAGGTGCAGGAAAAAATACATAAATGCTATGAACAATTTCATGCTTTTCCTAAGAGGGAAATCTCTATAGGATGATAAAGAAACTAAAGAGCAAATATTAACTGGAGGGAATACTAAATAATCATGATACTTTTCCCTTTATGGACCAAATGCAGCTTCAGAATTTTTCTCAATGTAGCATTTTAGGAAGGACCTATTAATTGAGGCAGTCACTTGGGAAGAAACATTTGTCCTCCCTTATACATCCCATGTAATAATCAGGTTTACAGAGTTAAAAAAATATTTAAATTACTTTACTACTAACTTTTTAATTACTTTATTCTCAATGACCTAATTTGCAACACATGAAAGAAAGTACTGGAATAGTTTTTTCAAACCCATTTGAGTTACTTCAGGTCTTCACTCCTTAATAAGATTTTTGAGAGAGGAAAAGAAAGAAAAGCTATTACTGTGTGAACTCAATAAATATTAAAAAATAAAAAATAAGTGAAACTTAATACCATCATGTGACCTGAACTATTTTGTGTAGATCATAAATCTTGTGTGATGGGTTATTTAGACCAACCTCCCATTCAGTGATAAATTATTATTTCAAGTCCCTCAGAAGAGGATGGGGCAGCTCCCTAGTTTGCTGCTAGATCCGGCCTGGCCGGTGAATCTTGAAAGAACAAAAACTTCAGCCTTCATCAAGGAAGCAAGAGAGTAGGGCCTAGGCAGGGACGAAAGTCCCTTTCCTAAAAACAGAAATTACACCAGATCCCGTCCCTTCAATAAGCACCGTATCATCAAAAATAAAAACGTTTCTTTAAAAATAAAGAAACATAAATAATATCAGAGAAGAAAGTAATCTCAGACAGTTTTCTTTCTCTCCTTGAAAAATGTATTAATAAATACCGCCAGCAGTAGTGAAAGCATTAGCACAAAACGTAGGGCCAGGATATAAAGTAAAAAATAAGTAGAAAAGGGGAAAGGCGCCCTTGAAAGGACTCCAAAGGGGAAACGGGTGGGGGTGAAGAGAAATTCCTCGTCTTACCTTAAAGTCACCCTAATTACACTTAAAAACTCATAACTTATTCCATACTACTTTTACAAATCATAAAGCAAAGTGCCATCACCCCTTCTGTGATTTACGGGCTTCTGTGGCATTTCAGGCAACTGAATCTTTACAGCTCGACCCTTAGTCGCACCGGTTAGCGTCGCACCAGTTCTCCGGGGTGGGCGGCGGGGCGGGCAGCGCGGGCAGAGGCGGCCGTCGGGTTCCCGCCGAGCAGAGTGAGGGGTGGAGGGTGGGGGTGGGGCCGGTCTCCCGCGCCCCGCCCCGCCCCGCCCCCACCCGACGCTCTTTATAGTCCCGCCAGCGCTTCCCACCGGACCTGCGGGCGACTCTGCGGGCGCCGAGCTCCCGGGCCCCAGCCGCATCCGTTCCGGCAGCTCGGAGCATGGAGAGGAGGGCGCGAAGCTCTTCCCGAGAGACCCACGGGCGAGGCGGCGGGTCTCCCCGCAAGGAGAACAAGAGGGCAAAAGCCGAGAGGGGCGGCGGGGGCCGCGGGCGCCGGGATGCCAGGCCGGAGCGGACCGGCTCGGGACGGGCGGGGAGCCCAGGAGAGCCCCGAGCGCCCGCCGCCACCGTGGTGGATGTGGATGAGGTCCGCTCGGGCGAGGAGGGCACCGAGGTGATGGCGCTGCTCGAGAGCGAGCGGCCGGAGGAAGGTAGGGCTGCAGGCAGATCGGGCCCTAATGGGGAAGCCGTCTTTCCAAACGCCCCGGAGATGTCAGATGAGGTGGAGTGAGTCGCATCACCTGAGAGTCCCCAAAGCCAGAGCAGACAGACTGCTGGACTCCCACGTTCCCGGGAAGTGAAAGGCGTGAGTTAGGATTCCAGCTACCTGCTACAGTGCAGAACAACACCAGTAACATTATTAAATAGCGTTGGTCTTGGCTCAGTGCCTGAAGCTCAAGCGGCTAAGGCGCCAGCCACATACACTTGTGCTGGCTGGTTCAAATCCAGCCCGGCCCGCCAAACAACAATGATGGCTGCAACCAAAAAATAGCCAGGCGTTGTGGCGGGCGCCTGTAATCCCAGCTACTTGGGAGGCGGAGGCAGGAGATTCACTTGCCCAGGAGTTGCAGGTTACTGTGAGCTGTGATGCTACAGCACTCTACCCAGGGGGACAACTTGAGGCTCTGTCTCAAAAAAAAAACAATACTTATACACTAGTTGATGCCTTTATTTCAGATGCCTGTCTCAGAGTGAACAGTATATATTACACTATGGATAAAAGCTTCTCATAGGTGTATCTTAAACATAGGGATAAGAAAAACAAAAGGCAACTAGTTTGTATATTCTAAGAGTTTTGAGTTTTGTGAATTAGTGTTTCCTATGACATCACACTAAATTCTTGCCTAAGAAAGCGTTGTTATGGTTAATTACATTTTTTAAACTTTCTGCTTTTTTTAAATTATAGAAGTAATATAGTTATTCAAAATCCAAATATCGTAGAAACATACAAGAAAGTGAAAGTACATTCTCTTCTTTTTTGTTTTTTTCTTTTCTTTTCTTTTTTTTTTTTTTTGAGACAGAGTCTCACCATGTTCCCCTGGTAGAGTGCCATGG
>NW_003852411.1:14164865-14180187 GCF_000181295.1 Otolemur garnettii
CCCAGCTACTTGGGAGGCGGAGGCAGGAGAATCGCTTGAGCCCAGGAGTTGGAGGTTGCTATGAGCTGTGATGCCACAGCACTCTACCCAGGGGGAAACCTTGAGGGCTGTGTCTCAAAAAAAAAAAAAACCCTTTGGTCTGGGGGGGCCAGCCATGACAGAACGTGGCACACTTTGGGGACCAGTCAACATAGTGAAAAAACTATGAAGTTGATTTTTGAGGCCCTAGAAGGGCGTATGGGTGCCTAATTTAAGTTAAGACATGCATGAGCTGGTGGCTCCAGGCAATTGTGTGGCTTGTTCTTTTCCCTTCTTCCCCACCCCTCAGTCTTACCTAATTTACATTTTAAGCTTCTTTGGAGATGATGATCATTATTTCTGTAAAGAAAGAAAAAGACAGATACAGAAGAACCAAGATGAGAAGAGCAAACCTGAGTTTAAATCGCAGCTTAACTAGTTGCCATGAGATCATAGGAAGGACCTTAACTATCAGATAACAGTAGCTGTCTCAGAGGGTAGTGGTGAGTATAAAACTAGAAAAGGCACCCCAAACACTTTTTACAATGCCTGTAGCAAAAAACTTGCTCCATTTAGCAGAATCCTTGCAAGCCAAAAGGAGGGAATACAAAGAAGGGTGTCTCCTTTGTTTCTGTAGGTGAAGCAACTCTTAGGAACAATTTACCTCCAGTCCTCTTTACAAGAACAAAGTACATCAGAAGAAGTACAAGTAACATTACTAAATAGCTTTGGTCTCAGGGGCCAGCCATGGATGGGATTTAAGTAGTAGGATGACAGATGTTTAAAAGAAAGTAAAAATAGTGTTATTGATTTGTTTAAGCTGAGTTTAAATCTCAGCTTAACTAGTTGCTAGCCATGCGATCATAGGAAGGACCTTAACTGTCAGATAATAATAGCTGTCTCAGAGGGTAGTGGTGAGTGCTAGCTACAAAGTTTTGACATTTCCTGGTTACCAGTAATGCAGTACATGCTGGATCACTGAAAGCTACAATTAGAGAAAGATTTCTGCGGTTGGGATGTAGTTTAAACAGACCAAACTAGTGCTGTTTTGCCCAACTGATGCCCTTTCATCAGTGAGAAACTTCTAGTCGTTAAAGAGTTGTGTTCAATGCAATATTGAAGTCAGAGGGCTTATAGCTGTTGTGTGGCAGTTCACAATGGCACGGTTGGCAAGGAAGGGAACCATTTACGGAATCCCTGATAGGTGCACACTGGGTGTTTTACTGAGTTATCTAATCTCATTACAGAGGTTGAAACAGCCTCTGAAAAGTTAAGTAACTTTCCCAAGTCCTATATCTGGGAAGTGGAAAGCCAGAATTCCAGAGTTAGATAGTCTGATTATTCACTTAAACCAAACAAATTAGGTATTAAAAGAGTTTATTCCAAGAGAATAATATTTTGTGGGTAAAGTGTTGAGTTGGGTTTGTGTATAGAAATCAACATAGGACGAAAGTAGAAGTGGATAGTGAAAATAACTTAAGTATGAAAAAAAAATTTTTTTTTTTGAGACAAAGTCTAATCAGTTACCCTGAGGTCGAGTGCCATGCTGTTATTGCTCACAGCAACCTCAAACTCCTGAGCTCAAGTGATCCTCTTGCCTCAGCCTCCTGAGTAGCTGGGACTACAGGCACACCACAACACCTGGCTATTCTTAGAGACCAGGGTCTAGCACTTGCTCGGGCTGGTCTCAAACTCAGGAGCTCAAGTGGGATGCCTGCCTCAGCCTCCCAGCGTGCTAGGGTTATAGGTGTGAGCCACCGTGGCCAATCTTAGAAATTGGTTTTCTGTTGACAACTCTAACTACTATATGAAGGACTTTTGAGGCCTTTCTTCACTTGTAAAATGTATGTACATTTATTTTTACTTGCCACAGCTGCCACTGGTAACTGAAATACATTTGTAAACTAATTAAAATGGCAATGATACTGTTAGTGTCTTGCAGATTATAAAAATTAATAGGCTGTTGGTACAGCAGCATTTCTCCAAGTAGTTTCCATGAGAATAAGTTCCATAGAATGTGAATGAGTGTTCTTTGGAGAAAGTACTACCTGGTCAAACTTTACTTCAGAGATTCTCAGGAACCTTTTCCTTTGTAGGACAGCCTTTGGGAACTGCCAAATGATGGCATTTAGTGGTGGTGATTTGGTTTTTGTGCCAGTGCAGTTACATATCTGTCATCTTCAAATGATCTGCATTTCAGTTTGGTGGTGATGACCTTTCCAAATATGAAAATCAAATTTTTAGGCTTACCAATTAATTATTTTTTTCCTTCTCATCCTTTAAAAATAGGCCTTTTACCATTTCCTAATCTTTAGTCACCCGCCAGTCCTCTCTGAGATTTTTTAAACTGGCAAAGAGTATACTTTTGGCCATTTTTCTAGTAATTAAAGATTAAAATTCTTGAGATTTCCATAACAATTATACTTAAGTCATTTTCACTATCCACTTCTACTTTCTTTCTACATTCAATAAAGATTTATTGAGCACCTACATTGTGTTAGGCACTATTCTAAGCCTTGGGGACACAGTGTCAACAAGATGAGTCCCCAAGAAGCTTGTGTTCTTGAGGCTGACTTTCCCTGATACCATGTCGTTTATCACTCAAGTGTCCTAGATATTCTGCACCCCAGTTCCTTATAATCTTTTCACAGATGTCAGTAGGCTAATATTACCCCATATAGGTGATTTTCAAAAGATTGGAGCTCACGACCTTAATCTAAAGGGAGAGCCTGTAATGGAGTAATTTCAGATAATTAGGGCAGGTACTGAAGAGGAAGTTATTTCATAGAAGATGAGCCCCTGGACACATATAGTTCAAAGCACTTCAAATACCAAACAAACTTGTTATAGATAAAGCACAGTTGAGTGTTTTATGTGTGTATGTCATTTTATCTTTATGCCAGAGATAGGAGATATAACTCATGAGCCAGTTATTATGAGATGGTTATGAGAAATTGGCATCCCCATTGTATAGATGATGAAACTGATGATATGAAAAGATCATGTGCCTTGCTTAAGCTCATATGGAATGAAATGGTGGAGCCAGAACAGGAACCCAGACCTTCTCCCCAGATTCTGTGCTGTTCCAATGTTCTGTGCTTTCCACAAGCCTGCTCCACCTTCCATAGGCCCTCACAGACAGCATCCTAGGCCCTGGGAATGCTGACTACTCCGATACCTGGCTCATTCTAATATTTCTAGGAAGATCTCCAAGCTGCTCTGACCCCAGTACCAAGAACTGAACCAACAAATGCAAGTCAATGAATATGGTGGTTTTAACATAATTATTATTCTGCTTTTTTTTTATTAAGGCATCAAGACCTCTGGTTTAGGAGCCTGTGAGTGGCTTCTTGTCCTCACTTCCCTGCTCTTCATCATTATGACCTTCCCTTTTTCCATCTGGTTCTGTGTAAAGGTAAGATTCCGTGAGGTCCCAGTAGGTAACTACCTGGCGCCTCTCACTGGCCACACCATGGCCACTCCCATTTCTGTGTTTTGGTACATGCTGTCTATCTGTATGGACATCCCTAACTCACCTTCCAGGAGAGCTCTTCCTCCTTCAAGACCTTCCTCAACAGTTAGTGAAGCCTTCCTTAACTTCTCCAGACTGGCATTCCCTTCCCTGTGCTCCTGTGTTACTCTGCGTTCACTTCATTCTAGCACTCCCCACACATAAGATATTTGTTGACATCCTATCTCTCCCATTAAACTGAGAGGCCCTTTGGGGCAGGGGCTACATCAGTTCATCTGCACTTGGTGACAAAAAGACTGACCCAGAATGCTCAGGATATCCTCCCCTCCCACTTCCAGGAAACTTCTCTGGCTGCTTCTATAGACCATGAGTGATGACTGTCTTTGGCCCAGAGGTAATGACACATGCCTGTCCCTGAAGTGAGTCTGAGAGCCTGTATCAGTTTGGAAAGCACATGCCAAGATGGAATTGGAAGAGAGAGGGATTTATTGGGATGCATGGCCTATGAAAGATTAAGGAGAGAAAGATACTTCAGACAGTGATGCAGATCTGACACTTGTGATGTGGGAAGAGGGGGGAAATATTGGGCAGAAAGAGCCTCAAACTGTAGTGCAGCTCTGAGAAAGTCTTGGCCAGCCCAAAAGGGAACTCCAGAGCAAAGTAGGAGTCCCATGAGGGGCAGAAATGGCAAGGCCCTAGTACCCTGACATGCTTAGTCATTGTCTGGAGCTGCCAAGGAAGAGCATGACCTTGATGAGACACTACAGATCCTGGGGCTGTTTTGAGTTGTACTCCTCATGGCAGGCAATGGCTCTTTCCCTTCTTCCCCTCCCCACCACTCCTCATCTTTCTTCTCTTTTTCTCCAGCTCCTCCATGAAAGGGTGCTGACCTTTGTCAAATGCATTATGGACATCTATTAAGATGATCACAATAGATAGTATTTGGTCTTTATTCTATTGCTATGTTCTACTATATCCATTGATTTTTGGATGTTAGAATCCATCTGGATCATGCTGTGTCATCTGTATTATATATTACTTGACTTAGGTTGCTAACAGTTTGTTGAAGAATTTTGCATCTATAATCAGAAGCGACATTGGTCTATAGATTTATTGCAGTGTCTCTGTTTTATTTTGGTATCAGGGTAACACTGGCCTTAAAGAATGTGTTGGCTCGGCGCCGATAGCTCAACGGGCTAAGGCGCCAGCCACATACACCTAAGGTGGCGGGTTCGAATCCCCAGCCCAGACCCGCCAAAACAACAATGACGGCTGCAACCAAAAAATAGCCGGGCGTTGTGGCGGGCACCTGTGGTCCCAGCTACTTGGGAGGCGGAGGCAGGAGACTCACTTGAGCCCAGGAGTTGGAGGTTGCTGTGAGCTGTAATGCCACGGCACTCCGCCCAGGGGGACAGCTTGAGGCTCTGTCTCAAAAAAAAAAAAAAAGAATGTGTTGGAAAAATTTCCCTATGCTCTCTATCTTGGGAGAATTTGTGAAAAATTGGTATTAATTCCCTGTTAAATGTTTGGCAGAATTCACCTGTGAAACCTTCTGGTCCTGAACTCCTTTGGTGGGAAGTTTTCAATTTTTTACATTATTTTTAATTCCCCCCCCAGCTTTATTGAAGTATACTTGACAAATAAAATTTATATATATGTATATATATTTAAGGTATACAATGTGATATTTTGATATACATATATATTATGAAATGATTATCATAATCAAGCTAATTAACCTAACACTTCGTTTAAGTATGATTTGTGTGTGTGTGATTGTGTGGAATGAGCATACTTAAGATCTAACTCTCTTAACAAACTTTAAGTATATAATACAGTATTATGAACTACAGTCATCATACTGTAAATTAGATCTCCAGAATGTACTTTTCCTACATAACTAAACCTGTACCCTTTGACCAACATCTCCTGATTTCCCTCACCTTCATCCCCTAGCACAAAGGTCACCATGAAAGTTTTGAGATAGACTGTATTATGGCCCATTATTTTACTTCCAAGAAATACAGTCCACAGTGGGGTTTCTGATTTACCTGTCCAAGTTTCAACTTGCTTGGTGGTTTTGGAAGGTTTGATTTATTTCCATGTGTGTGGCATTCAGTCTTTGGCAGCTATGGAGGTGGGAAGAAAGCCCTTTTGTGGGATGATTTTCTATGATTTTAAAAGTGGGTTAAAAAAAAAAAAGAAAAAAAAGTGGGTTAAAGGAGTCTCAAAGCCTTGAGTGTTTGCAGCAGGCTTCCAGGGACCTTACTCCTTCCCACATGACATTTTTTCAGTGGTTTAAAGAATTGAGAAGAGACTGAACCTCATTGAAGGAAGAGGAGAGAGTGGGTATCCAGTGATCTCAGTGACTGAAGAAAACATCACTGCTGTGGGAAAAATGGTGTGCAAAATCAATTGACATTTTAGGATATTGAAGAGGCACTACAGATTGAATCACCAGCAGTGTCCAAAATCCTACATGACTACCTTTGAATTGGGCAAGTTTAATCCCAATGGGCAGCTCACACTTTGATAGCTGAGCAAAAGCGCATCTGTGTTGAATTGTGTGAAGAAGGGCTGGTCACATGCGACAATGGCAAGCCTGGATGCATTTCTGACATCATTAATGGTAATGAAACCTGCATTTACCAGTTTGATCCAGAGAATAAACATCAGTTGACAGTGTGGATTTATTTTCCCTGGTGAAAATCTACCAACAAAAGTGAAGTGGCCTCAGAGCCACTTTCCACCACTTGGAAAGAAAATGGTGACAACTTTCTTCTCCAAAAGTGGTCATGTTGGAACTGTTCTTCTGGAGGAAAAAGATATGGTTACTGCTCAGTGGTACACACAATATGCTACCAGAAGTTTTTTGGAAGCTTCAAGAATGGAGGCCAAGGATGGGACTGTGGGCCACCACCTTGCACCATGACAATGCATCCACCTGTGCAGCCCTCATCACCACTCAGTTCCTGGAGTCCACACAGGTTAAACTTATGACTTATCCACCCTACAGTCCTGATCTGGCCCCATGCAATTATTTCCTGTTCCCTACAGTAAAAAATGTGTGGAAGAAGGTTCTTCAGGCCTGAAGAAGCTGTTCACACCTACAAGAAAGACAGTTTACAGCACTTGGAGTAAATGAGTGGAAAGAGTGTTTTCAAAAATGGTTTACAAGAATGTAAAAGTGCATAGAATGTCGTGGCAATTATTTTGAGAAAATACAGTAATCAAAATGAGTTTACATTTCTTAATTTTTGTGTATCTCAAAACTTTCATAGTGTCTCCCGCAACCCACCCTTCCTGTCTCTGCTTCAATGAATTCAACTTTTTCAGATTCCACTTATAAGTATGATACTGTGGTATTTATCTTTCTGTGTCTGGCTTATTTAACTTAACATAATGTCCTCCTGGTTCATCTAGGTTGCAAATGGCAGGATTTCTTTCTTTTTAGAGACTAAATCATATTCCATTGTGTGTGTGTGTATGTACACACACACATATGTAAATATATATGTATATATACATACACATCATTTTTTCTTTATTAATTTGTCTGTTGTTAATGCACACTTAGATTGTTTCCATATGTTGGCTATTGTGAATAATGATGCAGTGAATATGGGGCTATGTATCTTTTCAAGATACTGATTTCATTTCTTTTGGATATATATTCAGAAGTAGGATTACTGGATGGTGGTTATATTTTTGATTTTCTAAGGAACCTCCATACTGTTTTCCATAATGACTGTGTTAGTTTATATTCCCACCAACAGTGGAAAATGGTTTTTTTTTTCCCATGTTGTAGTCAGTTTTAAGACTATTAATTCAATCTTTTACTTACAGGTCTTTTGGGGCTTTCTTTTTCCTCCAGAATTAGTTTTGCTAGTTTAGGTCGGTGTAGGAATTTGTCCATTTAATCTAAGACATCTAATTTGTTGGCATGGTGTTTTCTCTTCTAGTCTTTTTTATCTTTGTAAGAATGGTAGGAATGATACCCTCTTTCATTCCTAATTTTGGTAATATGAGTTTTCTCTTTTTACTTCATCAAACTAACTAAATATTTGTCAATTTTGCCGATCTTTTCAGAGAATCAACTTTGGTTCTATTGATTTTCTCTATTGTTTTTCTATTTTCCATTGCATTTATTTCCATACTAGTCAATATTGTTTTATTCTTTCTATTTGCTTTAGATTTCGGTTGCTCTTTTTAGTGTTTTAAGCTGGAAGATTAGAGTAGTATTTTGAGATAATTCCTCTAAGCGCACTTTAGTCGTATCCCATACATTTTGGTATCTTGTGTTTCTGTTTTCTTTTAGCTCAAAGTATTTACTCATTTCCCTTGTAATTACTTCTTTAATCCATTGGTTAGAGTGCATTGTTTACTTGCCACATACATGTGAATTTATTAAATTTTCTTATTTATCTCTAACTTAATGTCATTATTATTAAAGATATACTTTATATGATTTCAGTCCTTTTAAATCTGTTGAAGTTTGTTTTCTGGCCTAATATACAATCTTTCTTAGTGATGGTTCATGTATGCTTGAGAAGAATGTGTATCCTGCTGTTTTGGATGGAATTATATACGGATGTTTGTCAGTTCTGTTTGTTAATAGTGTTGCTCAAGTATTCTGTTTTTTTGTTGATCTGTTTAGTTGTACCTTGCATTGTTGAAAGTGGTATATAGTTTTTCAATTATTATTATTGAATTGTCGTTTTCACCTTCAGTTCTTTTGGGTTTTGTTTCTTGTATTTTGGAGCCCTATTTTTAGGTACATATGTATTCATAATTGTTATACTTCCCTAATGCATCAACTCTTTTATCATTATACAGTATATCTCTTGATTGCTAGTAACAATCTCTCTTGTTTGCTTATTGTTTTAAAGTCCATTATGCCTTTATATCTACTAGTGTATCCACTCTTTCTTCCCTTTAGTTACTGTTTGTGTGATATATCTTTTTCCATCTTTTACTTTCAGTCTATTTGTATCTTTGAGTATAAAGTGTATCTCCTACAGACAGTGTATAGTTGGCAGTAGGCTCTTCCTGAAGGGTTGTCTGAGCATCTGCATGACTGCCACAAGATCCAACACTGGGCTTGGTGCCTGTAGCTCAGCAGCTAGAGCGCCAGCCACATACACTGGGGCTAGCAGGTTCAAACCTGGCCTGGGCCTCCCAAACAACAATGACAACCCCCACAACAAAAAATAGTTGGGCACTGTGGCAGGTGCCTGTGGTCTCAACTACTTGAGAGGCTGAGGCAAGAGGATCACTTAAGCCCAGGAGTTTGAGGTTGCTATGAGCTGTGACGTCACAGCACTCTACTGAGGGTGACATAGTGAGTCTCTTGTCTCAAAAAAAAAAAAGCTAACACCGATTTAGTCATGGTTGGCGGAAAGGCTCTAACATGGTGAACCCTAAGAAGCCAATTAGGTAAAAAACAGAAAAGCAGAACCAGGGAGTTAATTTGAGCAAGGTCTTGAAGGAATAAGACTCTTCTTTATCACTGGGAAGAATTTGTTTCTCCTAATAAAAGAAGAAAAAAACAAGTAATGCTAGGAAACCAAGCAGTTGGGAGTTGCTGGGGCATACTCTGGGAACCAAACCCAGTCATTCATTCTTGTTTCAGCAAGCAAGGTAATGTTCTGGCACAGGAGACAAATGAGACATGGTTCCTAACCTCGGGGACTTGAGGAACCTGTTACTTTAAGAAACACACTTAAAATGCTTTTACTCTGGTCTCTATTACATTTTTATATTTGGCTAGTTATTATTCAAGGAAGCTTTTTAAAGTATAGGAAGGATAAGGAAGGAAAATGGACTGTTTACAGTCACAAATAATTCCTTCTTTGATTCAGTATTGAGTATTTACTCTGTATCAGGTATTGAGAAGAAATAATTCCATACCACTGAGGAGTTCATAGTCTGGTGCAATAATATATATATAAACAGACCAGCAAAATTAATGATAAACAAGCAGTAGAACTCAGGTTTTGATACTGGGCCAGAAAGTAGGGTTTATTTTTAAAGTGGTGTGCAGGAGCTTTCCTATTTCTCTTCTAATAGACAGACTTTACTACGTAGAGAATCTTTATTTGTGTCACTTAAAAATACCTCTACACATTTTCAGTGCACACCCAATTTTTCTAGATCTATCACCAATGAGAACTGACAAATTAAAATCGAACAGAGTGATTTTGAAGCAGCCTGAGAAAAAACTCAGTTTGAAATAATTAATAAAATATCACAAGTCGTATTAAACAGTCACAAATCACTGGGGAGGTATCAAAGACATGGGAAAACAAACTGTCCCTGACTGCCCCCACCTTTGGCATATGACTGTTAAAATATATTCCCTCTTTCTGTATGTATATTCACATACATACATGCACATACATATATATGCACACCCAAATAAGGCAGAAGTCATAGAAAAATATGAGATTAAACCTGTCCTGATGAGATTTCTTTGATTTGGGGAAAGTTGGCCATGGTGTAAGCATTAGTTTTTAGATAATCACGAGTCTTTAATCAAAATTCCATGCATGGGCTAAAACATGACCATTATATTTTTATTGGTTTCTCAGATTCTACTTTTACTAAGTATAGATTTTGGAACTTTAAGTATTAATATAAATTTTTTTCTTAGTTCTCAAAACAAATAATTTAAAAGTATTAAATCTCTCTTTAGGTTGTACAGGAGTATGAAAGAGTAATTATATTCCGACTGGGACATCTGCTTCCTGGAAGAGCCAAAGGCCCTGGTAAGAAACACTTTTTTATCTTTTAACACGCCGCCTCCTGACTTGCCAGTTTCTTCAATCCATACATATTTGTGATCTAGACCTCAGATTACATGAGGTGACTTGATTCATGATATCTGCATTTTCCATTGCGTTACTTAGAATACAAGTTATTAAGAAATTCTCCAGAGAGCGTTACTCCCAGGTCACAGGTGGCCAAGAGAAAGAATGAGAGCCCAAATGCTAGGGCCAGGCTGGCTGGAATAGCAAGTCAGTTTAGGACCCTCGACTGGAGATTGGTTTGAATACAATGTGTGTATGATCAGAATCCTGTGATACTCAGAGAAAAGCTGAGCTACTTCAGAAACCAAGGAGTCAAGACCAAATCATGAGAGACAGGCAAAGTTCAGCATCTAAGTAACAACTTGGTCTTTCATTGGTGGGGTTTAAGAAACATAGACTGAGCACTTCTTGTGTTTCAGAGACTGTATTATCATAGATACAAATATGGAGGACTAAGGCATCGGCAGGAATAAGGCATCTCCAGGACCTTAAAATCTAGTGGAGTTGCTGTCCAGAAGTCTAAGCTATTAATGGGGCACACATAGTACTATGGTTAGTCTGAAAAGTCTAGTAGTTGCACTCTGGAGATCCAAGCCAGTCAGTAAGGTATGAAAGGAGCAAAGTCCCACTGTGCATATATATTAGAGAAGGTCTAGGTTCCAAAGCCAGGCCTGTAGAACCCAGTAGATAAAAGAGACCAGACTAAGAAACATAAATCAAGAGTATGAATATTCGGAACCAATAGGTGGGTCCAAACAACATATCAAATGTATTAAGTATAGAATATAATTGTCTTAACACAATAATTAAGTCAATGAGATGAAACCCTTTATTAACTAATTTGATCTAAGCATTCCAAATTGTATACAAAATCAGCACATTGTACCCCATAAACACACTAATGTATACATGATCTATGTGTATATGACTTAATTTTAAAAAAAGTGGAACCAGACTCTGTAGTTCTGAGACATGGACATCTTGTTCTGGCCCTGGTTTATTGGAACCTTCTTGAGTGGGGCCAAGAAAGGCTAGTAGCTGGGCTGCTCCTTAGATCCTGGGCTGTGTAAGGCACTGCTTCTTTCAACAAAGCTTTGGCTCTTATAGAAGCCCACAGCAACCAATGGGCTCTCCTCAGCAACTAAATGTTCATTACACATTGGGTGGGTAAGGACTAACTAGCCAACCCGAAGGCAGGCATCATGATATTGCTATTCTGATTAATTCTGGAGTTCACTTTTTTTGCCTAAGGGATGAGATCTTGCTCTATCACCCAGGCTGTAGTGCAGTGGCCTGATCATAGCTTATTGTAGCCTCGAACTCCTGACCTCGAGTGATCCTCCTGCTTCAGCATCCTGAGTAGCTGGGACTTACAGGCATGTACCACCATGGCCAGCTAATTTTTTCTTATTTTTTATAGAGATGGAGTTCTCACTATGTTGCCCAGGCTCGTCATAAAGTGAGGTTCACATTTTAGGAAATACCACACAGAAGTTGCTGGCTCTAATATTTGATACCTATCTATATATTCATGAATTTAAAAGCAATTTTAAAGAGGGCCTAAAAGGTGCTAGTTCAGACACTAATAATAGTATATAGGACACTCAAGAGAACTCCTAGAGAAGGGACAGACATACAACTAAGATCTGGAGGGCTCAACACCATGACTAAAGTGATCACACAGGGTTGGGCACAGTGGCTCACACCTGTAATCCTAGCACTCTGGGAGGCTGAACAGGGTGGATTGGTTGAACTCTTGAGTTCTAGACCAGCCTAAACAAGAGTGAAATAGAAAAATTATCCTGGCACTGTGGCAGGTGCCTATAGTTCCAGCTGTTTGGGTGGCTGAGGCAAGAGGATCATTTGAGCCCAAGAGTTTGAGGTTGCTTTGAGCTGTGACACCACCTCACTCTGCCCTGGGTGAAAGAATAAGACTTTATCTCAAAAACCAAAAATAACTAAGTAAAATGGCTGCACAGCTTGGTCTGTTGAGGATAATCCCTTTTACATTTCTGGATTAAGTTGTAACAGTACTCTTCTTTACCCTCAGAAGTACCCCAGATTTAGCAACACATTATATGGTAACCTTAGCTACAAAAAAGACATTGTAAGAGTGGAGGTGGGGTTGCCCAATGGTCTGTGTGTAGTTGGAGGCTAAGAAAAGCAATGCAGTATACAACCTCACCCTGAAAAAATGAACCCCAGACATCTCCATGCTAGCTATTCACCCGTCACTTCCCCACCCGCCTCTTCTAGGTCTTTTCTTTTTTTTGCCCTGCCTGGATACCTACCACAAGGTTGACCTTCGTCTCCAAACTTTGGAGATACCCTTTCATGAGGTAAGCCAATGGATGGCTTTTGCTTTCTCTCTGTATTTTCCATGGCCTATCTACCAACTCTGGCCCAGGGAAAAATGACTATTTACGCTCAAAAGTAGGAACGAAAAGTAGAGTATGGACTACATCCAATTTTAAAACCTTTGTGCATCAAAGGGCACAATCTACAGAGTGAAAAAGCAACCTATGGAATCTGAGAAAACAATATTTGCAGATCATTAATGGTTAATATCCAGGATATATGTAGAACTCATACATCTCAATGACTAAAAATCAGAGGACTTTGTGATGGTTACTCCTATCTGTCAACTTGGCTAGGCCATCGTCATTTGACCTATATTGGGATATTATTGTGAAGGTTTTTTTAAGATGAGATTAATATTTAAGTCTATAGACCTTGAATAAAGGTCTGTAATGTGGGCGAGCCTTATTCAATCAGTTCAAAGCCTCAAAAAGAAGATTGATTTCCCCTTGAGGAGGAGGGAATTCTGCCGGCAGACAACATCAACCCTTCCATAGCATCAGCCTGAAGATTCTGGACTTGCCAGCTGTCACAATAACATGAGCCAATTCTTTAAAATCAGTTTCTCTCTCTCTCTCTCCCCCTACTCTCTCCCCTTCCACATATACATATATATGTACGTGTGTATATGTGTGCCGTATGTACACATATAAGTATACATGCATACATACACACATTCTATTCTGTTTGTCTGGAGAACCTTGACTCATACAGACTTCAAAAGGCATTTCTCCAAAGATGGCATACAAAGAAGATGAAGATACAAATGGACAATAAACATATAAAAGATGTTCAACATCACTAATTACTAGAAAATGCAGATCAAAATCACAATAAGATACCTACCACTTCATACTCACTAAAAAGGTTACTATAAAAAAAAACAAGAAGTTTTGAAGAGGTTGTAGAGAAACTGGAATCCTTGTGCACTGTTGGTGGGAATGTAAAATCATGCAGCCACTATAGAAGACAGCATGGCAGCTCCTCAAACAGTTAAAAATAGCATTACTGTATGGCCAGCAATTCCATTTCTATATATATCCCTAAAAGAATTGCAAGATCTTGGGGCAGCGCTTGCCTGTGGCTCAAAGGAGTAGGACGCAGGCCCCATATACTAGAGGTGGCGGGTTCAAACTCGGCCAAAAACTGCAAAAAAAAAAAAAAAAAGAAAGATCTTGAAGAAATATTTGTATACCTATGGTCATAACAGCTTTATTCACAATAGCCAAAAGACAGAAGCAACCCAAGTATCCACTGGTGGTGGCTGAATAGATAAACAAAATGTGGTATATAGCCTATGATAAAATATTATTCAGCCTTAAAAACTAGGAATTCTGATATATTCTACAATATGGATGAACCATGAGGATATTATGTTAAGTGAAATAAGCCAACCATCACACAAAAAAACAAATACTGTATAGTCCTACTTATATGAGGTACCTAAAGCTGTCAGATTCATGGGGACAGAAATTAGAATCCAAGGGATGGAGGAGGGGGAAATGGTGAACTATTGTTTAGTGGGATTCAGTTTTGCAAGATGAACAGAGTTCTGGAGATTGGTTACATAACAGTGTAAATGTGCTTAACGCTAAGAAGTGTATACTTAAGATGGTAAATTTTATCATTTTATCCAGAGTTTACCATTATAATATTTTTAAAAAGAAAAATAGAGCTAGTGTTCACATTTTTCTATCAGTTATTCAGATTTTTAAGTCTTTCCTAAATTATCTCCCCCTTTTAGTCTGAGGTTCTTTCTCATTCTTTCTTTTGGTAAATAGAAATGACAGTTTTTTAAAAAGGTTACTTTTAAAAAATAAAATTAAACAAAAGGAAGAAATAAAACTTACCCCTAATCTACTCAGAGAGATATTGTGCACAGATGTTCACAGTAGCATTATTCATGACAGCTAACATGTGGAAGCAACACGTGATTATCAGTAGATAAATGGATAAGCTAAATGCCATATCTGCTACAATGCAATATTATTCAGCCCTAAGAAGGAAATTCTCACATATGTTGCAACCCGGATACTAAGTGAAATAAGCAGTCACAAAAAAGTAAATACTGTATGATTGCACATACACGAGGTATTTTAGTAATCAAAATCATGGAGACAGTAGAATGGTGGTTGCCAGGGGCTGGGGGAAGAGAAAATGGGGAGTTACTATGTAATGCAGGGGTCCTCAAACTTTTTAAACAAGGGGCCAGTCCACCATCCCTCAGACCGTTGGAGGGCCGGACTGCGGGCCCTGGGACAGGACAGGCAGTGGTGGCAAAAACACCCGGCGGGCAGGATAAATGTCCTAAGTGGGTTGTAGTTTAAGGACGCCTGATGTAATGGGTACAGAGTTTCTGTTTTACAAAATGGATGGTGGTGACAATGTCATAATATTAGGAACGTATTTAATATCACTGAACTGTACACTTAAAATGGTTAAGTTTTGTTATATGTATTTTAACACAATTTATAACATGGAAAAAACCCTTACCACTAATCCTGCTACCCACAGATAACTGTTGAGATTTGGAGTATATCCTTTCAGACTTTTCTTTTTTTTTTTTTTGTGAGACAGAGCCTCAAGCTGTCCCCCTGGGCAGAGTGCCGTGGCATTACAGCTCACAGCAACCTCCAACTCCTGGGCTCAAGCGAGTCTCTTGCCT
>NW_003852411.1:14180207-14222315 GCF_000181295.1 Otolemur garnettii
CCCAAGAGGCTGGGACCACAGGCGCCCGCCACAACGCCCGGCTATTTTTTGGTTGCAGCCATCATTGTTGTTTGGCGGGTCCGGGCTGGGGATTGGAACCCGCCACCTTAGGTGTACGTGGCTGGCGCCTTAGCCGGTTGAGCTATAGGCGCCGAGCCCAGACTTTTCTATGTATATGGTTATAGTTACAGACAGGTACATGTGTGTATATACATACGTACATATATGTGCAAATGTGTCATACCATATAAACTGTTTTAACATGCCTTTTTATACAATAATTATGAGCATCTTTTCATATATTAGCTATATTTCTACTTCTTTATTTTAAAGAGACATGCAACATTTCATTGTATAACTGTATCACAATGTATTCAACCAATTCCCTGTTAATGATGTTAAATTCTTTCCAGTTTTATATCCCAACAAGCAATACTGTGAATAATATCCTTATAGCTAAACTCCTAAAATATGTCCCTATGATAAATATCTGAAAATGAAAAAGTTGAGAATGTGCTTCTTTTTAGGGCTTTTGATATGTATCACCAAATTGCCCCAGTGTACACTCCAGCAACAATACATTAGAGCGCTTGTTGCCTAGAATATGCTTCTCTTCTAGCAGATTTCTTCTGGCTCAGCTTAGAAAGATCTGTTACAGAATCAACTGAATGTTTTCTTATAAGAAAATTATTCCTGGGCAGTGCCTGTAGCTCAGTGGGTAGAGCACTGGCCACATACACCGAGGCTGATGGGTTTGAACCCGGCCTGGGCCAACTAAAACAATGACAACTGCAACAACAACAAAAATAGTCAGGGATCAGCACACGTAGCTCAGTGAGCATGCCAGCCACATATACCAAGGCTGGAGAGTTCGAGCCCAGCGAAGGCCTACTAAACAACAATGGCAACTGCAAGCAAAGAATAGCCGGGCGTTGTGACGGGTGCCTGTAGTCCCAGTTACTTGGGAGGCTGAGGCAAAAGAATTGCTAGAGCCCAAGAGTTTGAGGTTGCTGTGAGCTGTGACGCCACTCTACCAAGAGCAACATAGTGAGACTCTGTCTCAGACAAAAGAAAGAAAAATATCCAGGCATTGGGGCGGGCACCTGTAGTCCCAGCTACTTGGGAGGCTGAGGCAAGAGAATCACTTAAACCCAAGAGTTTGAGGTTGCTGTGAGCTGTGACACCACGGCACTCTGCCCAGGGTGACAGCTTGAGATTGTGTCTCAAAAAAAAAAAAAAAAGAAAAGAAAATTACTCCTATAAGAAAAATACAAACTGATTTAAAGGATTCCTTTAATTTGTGAATTTATTAGTATATTTAATAAAAATTCCATAATTTTCAAGTTTGGGAGGCCAAGGTGGAAGGATTGCTTGAGCCCAGGAGTTTGAGACTAGCCTGGGCAATAGCGAGACCCTGTCTCTACAAAAAATAGAAAAATTATCCAGACATGGTGGTGCATGCCTATAATCCTAGCTTCTTAGGAGGCTGAGGCAGGCAGATCACTCGAGCTCAGGAGTTTGAAGGTATTGTGAGCTATGATGACACCATTGTACAAAAAGACCAGGCAACAGAGTGAGACCATGTCTCGAAAAAAAAAAAAACGTGTATTTTGAATAAAGCACAAGTCAATTCTTTTTTCCTTGCTATAATCTTACACTAAGAAAATTATCTTTGAATATCCTCTGTCCTCACTGGGAAAGGAGCCCAAGCATTAAGACTGTCATTCAAACTGCTTTCTGCCTAGGTTGTGACCAAAGACATGTTTATAATGGAGATAGATGCTGTTTGCTACTACCGAATGGAAAATGCCTCTCTCCTTCTAAGCAGCCTTGCTCAGGTGTCCAAAGCTGTTCAATTCCTTGTGCAAACCACCATGAAGCGTCTCCTAGCACATCGATCCCTCACTGAAATCCTTCTAGAGAGGAAGAGCATTGCCCAAGATGTAAAGGTACTTACATAAATTTAATATTGAATATGTTGAAATGTCTTTTATTCATCTGTGTTTTGGCCATTTATTAAATCTTCCATGTTCCAGGTAGTCACTGTTCAACGTGCCATCCCTTAGGGAGTTACATCTAGTTTGGAGATTGCCAAATTGACCCTTAGTCAAATATAGTCACTAGTATGGTGCTGGTCAGTCAATCATTGCCACAGTTTCTGCTCCTGGTTGTTGACAGGAGTGGTGGGGCAGGTGGGGATGGACAGGAGGTGTTGGTGGTATACAGAACTGAGAAGGCATGGTTTCTGGGAATTTACATTCTAGCTGAGGAAACAAGCATAATGTGTGCAAAGTTAAATAACAAGTTCGAGTATGACTTTCATATAAAAGAGGTAAGATGTCCCAGACCCTTACATGATTAATTACCCAATCGATTGTTTACATTTAATTGATTTGGAATTCAAGGAGGGGAGAAGAGCAAGAACTGCCTGCAAGACACCTCATGAGCCCCATAGGCAGCAAGCCTAGCAATCTCATCCGTGGGCCAGAGTAGGTACCTTTAATTCTTACCAAGATAAGTTGGCAAAAGGTATTAAGAAGAGAGGTGAGAAGAAAACAGGATTCCAGGCAGCTGACCAGTCAAGTGGCAATCACCAGCATTAACGGAGCCTGTCACTGAAGCTCTGGAAGCACCATGTGCAGAACTGGGCTAGAGGGCTGTGGATCATGTCTAGAGGGAAGGAGGACCTCTGTTATAGGGACCCTAAGAATCAAAGGCATTGATAATGATTCTGCTTTATGGGATGCCCCCTTTCACCCTCTCTTCCTTGTTCCCTTGCCTCTAAAGTCCAGATGCTTGGTATTCAAGCTTGCCTTTGTTACCCTGAATTATAAAATATATCCAGATGTTCCTCAACTTACAATGAGGCTACATCACAAAAAGCCCACCATAAAGCAAAAAATTTCCTAATCAAAAATGCACTTAATGCCCTCATAAAGCCATCATAAAGTCAAACAATCATAATTTGAACCATCAATATTTATGTTAAGTATTCCCAGATTATAAACTCCATAATGGCAGGAGCCATATTTTATCCAATTCTTTGTTCTCAGCATGGACTTGTTACACAGCAGACAGGTAAAGTTTTTTGGATGAAAGAATAAATGCCAATAAATGTCGTAGTCTCACCTCTTGCCACTCTTCCCCCACTGGATCTGGGACCCTAACCTACTCAGCATTTTTCAGCACCTATCACTTTTACATATGCTTCCATGCCTCCTCTGGGCTATTTCCTCTACATGGAATGCTTCCCTTTTCCCCACTTGCAAAATCTTATTCATCCTTTAAGATACCCTCTCCCCTGTGGTGTCTTTATTGATTTTCCTTACTCTCCCCAATCCCCCAAATTAGTCATTCTTCTAAGTGTTCTTGCTGCACTATTCTAGTTAGCCACTAAGAAATTATTGGAAAATAATAATGAGTGGCATTATGCAAGTTAAAGAACTCTTTGTGTGACACTGTGAAGTTAAACAAAACAAAGCAGGCAAATAATGTCATTTCAAAGGGAATGTTCTTTGTACAGAACAATGGCTATCAGTGCTTAGTTAGGCGTGCTCTACTCACACCTAGAGGCTGTCACTGATACCTCAACCCTTCCATCCACAGGTTGCCTTGGATTCAGTGACCTGTATCTGGGGAATCAAAGTGGAGAGAACAGAAATGTGGGTAGGAAATTAATGGGGAAGAATAGTATGATAAAGGGAAATATTTGGTTCCATTTAAAATTTTTCATGTGAAAAGTTATTATTTGCATTGAGTATTATAGCCACATTCGCATAAATTTGGAAAAAGAAAAAAAATTATCTAATATCGTATAGCCATAATACAACTACTGTAACATTTGGGCAGACTACTCTTGTGGTTTTTTTCTCTATTTTCTCTATGCACCTATAAAAATTTTTTAGATAAAATTCATGTAAAATTTACCACTTCAGCCTTTTAAACATTTTGTTATATTTACAAAGAAGTGCAACTAAAACTACTATCTAATTTCAGGACATTTTTATAACCCCTGAAAGGAAGCCTGTAGTAAGTGGGAATCCCCAGGCACCAGTCAGTCCTCAGCCCCTAGAAACCACTATTTAGTTTCTGTCTCAATGGATTTCCCTATTTTGGGCATTTCACATAAACAGAATCATACACTATTGTGGCCTTTTGTGTCTGCCTTCTTTTCACTTAGCATGATGTTTTCAAAGTCCATCTATAGCATAGCATGAATCCATACTTCATTACTTCTTATGATTGAATAATATTCCACTGGATGGTACACGATGTTTTGTTTATTCATCAGTTGGAGGACGTTTGGGTTGTTTCCACTTTTGGGCTATTGTGACTATTATGAGTAATGCTACAATGAACATTCATTTATAAATTTTTGTGTGTGAATACTTTTTTAATTCTCTTGGGTACATACCTAGGAGTAAAATTACTGGGTCATATGGTAAATATATTTAACTTTTTGAGGAACTATGAAATATTTTTTCATATACACATTTTTCATAGTTATTGTCAGGGTAAAAAGACAATCTCTCATGCAGTGCATTAAGTATTGTTCTTTGGTCAGTTCTCCCCTTTTCAAAATCAAGTCTTCTCTTTTATAAACTTAGATGAATTCCTCTTATCTTTTGTTATTAATAGTATGGCTCTTTAAGGCTGTTTTTCATTGTTTCAAATGAATAGTATGGGTTTCGATTAAACCCTGTGGGAAAACTGAGCACAACTCACAGAATTTGCTGTGCTTGTAAAGAGAGAAGTAGCATTATTACTGTAGCATCAGTAGTAATACAAACTTGCATTTGAGGCATCAACATTTGAGACGCTCTTCTCTGCCTACCATCAGGGTCTAGGGATAGCACACTCTGTTAACTCAGAATTGGCTACTCATCATGAGACAACAGCAGAGCGAGTTGCAAGTCTGTATGAAAGCCCTGGCTGTAATGTCGCTGTGCCACACCCATGTGCCCATGTTCTCTCTTTTTCAGTAAGGATGTGAGGCTGCCGGCTGGGCTGCAACACTCACTGGCTGTGGAAGCCGAAGCACAAAGACAGGCCAAAGTGCGGGTGAGCCAGCACTGAGCACTCTTACCTTCCCCCCAGAGATCGCTCTTTGAGGAGTACCAGAGAATCCAAAAGAAGGCCTGCTCATGGAGAATATTTTCTCTTCGCTTTTTTACCTTCTGTTCAGCCAGGCACAGGGCAGAATCTGGCTTGTGCCCTTACTACTCTATTAAAATTGCTCTCTTAAAGTGAATCAATAACCCCTGAACTGACTACAGTGCTGATAACAGTGGCCACCTCCTTTTTAAGTCCTGTCTTCATTGTCTCTCCCTAAAGGCATCTGTTCCCCAAACAGCAGCTTTTTTTCCCTAGTGCCAGCATCTTTCCCTGCATAATCATCTGAGTCATCTATCATCTCTAGGTTCATAACTTCTAGGTTAGCCCAGAACTAGATCTCTAGCTCAGTGAAAGGTTCGAGGGACAGCCATGATCTGGGCCTCATCCCCTCCATGCCAGAGACAAGGCTGTGCTACTCAGAGCACCTACTCAGGCGTGCCAGCAAGAAGAAAGACCTGGCTGCCAGCAGCTTCTCATGATTGAGGAGTTGGTGGGTGGGGTATTGAGAAGAGGAAAATGAGAAATGAAGGGAGGCAGACTTCTCTCAAAGAACAGGTGAGGAAGAAACACTAATCCTATGAAAGGATCAATAACTTTGGGGCATTGAGGGGAGAGGCAGAAGACGGGAGGGAGAAAGGTAGTTCCAAAGGAAGATTTGCTTTTAGATCTCTGAGCCTAGTCCTCTTTGCCCACTTTTGGGTGGCATTTTGGTGATAAGTCTGGCACATTCTCTTCTGAAGTGCTTACCCATTCATTTTACCCAAAGTGGGAGTCACCCTTTGTTAATTCCATGCTTTTACCTGGAATGCTGGTCAGTTTTTTCTCTGTATTGGCAAAATCCTACTAATCCTTCAAAGGCCCATCAGGCATTATTAGTAAGTCCCCTAACACTTGATTTATGGCCCTTAACAACTTCTATCTTAAGTTATGATTAGTGGTTTAATCTGTCTCTCTAGCTCAGTGTCCTTCAGAAAAAGGCTGAACTTGTTCCATGCTCAGCAGTGCCTGCCACATAGTAGATGCTCAAAGCGTATTTGTTGAATCACACTGAATAGTAATTAAAACATTCATGGAATGAAGAACGCTTTGCTTTTCTCCACATCTGTTTTCTAGATGATCGCTGCAGAAGGGGAAAAGGCTGCCTCCGAGTCCCTGAGAATGGCAGCTGAGATTCTATCAGGCACTCCAGCGGCTGTTCAGCTTCGATACCTCCACACCCTGCAGTCTTTGTCCACAGAGAAACCTTCCACTGTGGTTTTACCTCTGCCGTTTGACCTGCTAAATTTCCTGTCTTCTCCTAGCAATAAAGCTCAAGGAAGCCTCCCCTTCCCAAATCCTCCCAAACCTGTTGAGCCACTAAATCCTAGAAGGAAAGACTCTCCCATGTTATAGGGGGGAAGTGGGGGCAAAGCATAATGTAACTGTAAGGGGCCTGCCTATATAGCCCATCCCTGAGCAAGGTTCTCTATCCTCACTTCTGCCCTTCCTCCGATTGCTACATAGCCATGTGGAATACCCGTGGAATGCATGAAGTCACAATGCGGTAACATAGAGGAGAAGACAGTCAGTGGATGTGATGATCCAGAAGGCATTTAAGAAGTTTAGGTGGATGATCTAATCAGACCAATTGTGGAAAAGAGCTTTAGTTAACATTTTACTTTAGAAAGGATTTTGAGTCTAGATGTGGCTAAATCTTGACTTCTGAAGAATTTAGTTCAAATGGCCCCTTTACTGTATGTCTGCCGGTCCCTTAGGCAAGTTCTTTGCAGCTCACACAGCCATTCCTACAAGCACCTTCCCTTGTGTTTATCATACTCTGTTGTAACCCTGTCCTTAAGAAATAGTCTTCTTGGCTATGTTAACCAGTTTGATGAAAATATTTCAAATTATATATAAAACCAGCACATTGTACCCCATGATTGCATTAATGTACACAGCTATGATTTAATAAAGAAAAGAAATAGCCTTCTTGGCGGTGACCGTAGCTCAGTGGGTAGGGCACCAGCCACATACAACAAGGCAGGCAGGTTTGAACTTGGCCTAGGCCAGCTAAAACAACAATGACAACAACAGCAGCAAAAATAGCCAGGCATTGTGGCGGGTACCTGTAGTCCCAGCTACTTGGGAGGCTGAAGCAGGAAAATCACTTAAGCCCAAGAGTTTGAGGTTGCTGTAAGCTGTGAGGCCATGGCATTCTACTGAGGGTGACAGCTTCAGACTCTGTCTCAAAAAAAAAAAAAAAAAAGGAAATAGCTTTCTCTGTAATAATACTACCAATTCTTCAAAGGTACACCCTAGTACAGGCGTCCTCAAACTATGGCCCACGGGCCACATGCAGCCCACCAAGGACATTTATCTGGCCCATCAGGTATTTTTGCTGCCACTACCTGTCCTGCTTAGCAGCCAACTTGTCCTGGGGCCTGCAGTCCAGCCCTCCAGTGGTTTGAGGGACAGTGAACTGGCCTCCTGTTTAAAAAGTTTGAGGACCCCTGCCCTAGTCATTTGTTCCCTACCACACTCACTCCTTTTGATCCACCTGCATTCTTACACCTAACTCTGATAGTTACAAAATAGTGCCACTTAAATGTTCCTGAATTATGGGGGGCAAAAAGAGAGGTACTCAAGTTGGATATAAAATTCATACCTAATTAAAGAATTTAAAAGGAATTCTTTTTATGAAGACTCCTTTTTTAAAATAAATAAAATGACAAAGACATTTATCTGATACTTGTTGCTTTTAAAATCTTAGGAACAATTACTATAAATATGGGGCTAAGAGTAATGTATTTTCAGTATAGAATTTACCAGCTTGCTTATTTCTTCAAACAGTAATAACACTATGTAGTAATCTATACATTCCCTGATATATTCTTTTTCTTGTACAGACATTTCTTAATATAAGTGCATTCCCGTGAGACTTTCTATTCATTAATTTGCCTTATACAATTAGAAATGCATATCTATGGAAAAAATAAGCCAAGTAAATAAAAAAGAGTATCTGTTTATAGAAAATTATAAACATAAAAATCATAAAACATCTCTAATATTACTAGAATATTAGTAAAATGCTACTTGTTTTTAAGTGTGTGTTTTGATTATACCATGGATTATTTAATTCAATGTGTCAAATCCTACTACCAAATTTGTAAATGACAAATATAATTTCAAAATAAGGTACAAAATGATAAAATGAATGACTTTTCATGGCATATAGGCTCTTACCTAATACCAAAGGATTTATGGTATTAAAGCCACCCCTAGAAATGGTCTTAATTACATTTTCTTTCATAAAACAGAAGAACCTCTGAAACTTCATTTATAGCATTGTGTGAATGAAATTATTTTTATGGGAACTAGGGAGGTTGTCTATAAAATGCTACTTGTAATGGGGATTTACATGTTGCTGTCTCATAGAGGGATGGCTTAGTGCCTCACTAGTTCTCTCCCCATCAAACTACTCTGCCTCTAACTCTTATGTTATCTGATGTTATTATTTTATATTTGAGATGTGTTCCTGCTATCCACAGTGGAACTAAAACTTTTTGCATAAAAATACCCATAAAGGATTTTTATTTATGAATGTCAACTCATAAAACCCTGCTGAACATTATTATTATTATTCTTTTAAGAGACAGAGTCTCATGTTGTCACCCTCAGTAGAGTGCTGTGGCATCACAGCTCACAGCAACCTCCAGCTATTGGGTTTAGGCAATTCTCTTGCCTCAGCTTCCCGATTAGCTGGGACTACAGGCACCCGCCACAATGCCTGGCTATTTTTTTTGTTGCAGTTTGGCTGGGGCTGGGTTCAAATCTGCCACCCTTGGTATATGGGGCTGGCACCCTACCCACTGAGCCACAGGTGCCGCCCAAGAAAGTTGTATTTAGTCTTTACTCTTTTTTTTTTTTCTTGCAGTTTTTGGCCAGGGCTGGGTTTGAACCCGCCACCTCTGGTATATGTGGCTGGCGCCCTACTCCTTTGAGCCACAGGCACCACCCTCTTTTTTTTTTTTTTTTTTTTTTTTTGCAGTTTTTGGCTGGGACCAGGTTTGAACCCACCACTTTCAGTATATGAGGCCAGCACCCTACTCCTTGAGCCACAGGTGCCACCCTACTCTTTTTTTATTATTATTTTTTGTTGTTACAGTTTTGGCTGGGACCAGGTTCTAACCTGCCACCCTCCGTGTATAGGACCAGTGCCCTACTCCCTGAGCCACAGGCGCCACCCCCTGCTGAACATTATTTCAGTTGGAAAATGCAACTAAGCTCCTGGCAATATAGAAAATTTGGAGCATTTTGTCTGTTGAAGACAGACTCTTTTCTTTTCTTTTCTTTTTTTTTTTTTTTGAGATAGAGTCTCACTATGTCACTCTGGGTAGAGTACTGTGGCATCACAGCTCACAGCAATCTCAAACTCTTGGACTTAAGCCATTCTCTTGCCTCAGCCTCCCAAGTAGCTGGGACTACAGGTGCCCCACAATATCTGGTTAAGTTGTACTTGTCATTGCCCAGTAGGCCCAGGCTGGGTTCAAAGCCACTAGCTCCAGTGTATGTGGCTGGCACCCTACCTGCTGAGCTACAGGTGTCAAGCCTTTTTTTTTTTTGAGACAGTCTCAAGCTGTCGCCCTGGGTAGAGTACCATGGCATCACAGCTCACAGCAACCTCAAACTCTTGGGTTTAAGTGATTCTCTTCCCTCTCAGTGGCTGGGACGACAGGTGCCCACCACAACACCTGGCTGTTTTTTTGTTGCAGTTGTGGTTGTTTAGCAGGCTGGGGCCAGTTTTGGACCTGCCAGTCCCGGTGTATGTGGCTGGTGCCCTACCCACTGAGCTATGGGTGCCACCCAGACTATTTTCCATTATGTTTAAGTAATAAGGCTCAAAGAAAGTATGCTTTAACTATCCTATTATCTCTTAGTCAACATTCCCTCTCTCTGCCATCTCTCTCTCCTTCCCTCTAAAAACAAAAGGAAACAAAACAAAAACTCACTACCAGTATCTTGTAAAATGATACCATTTTAGGGTCATCTCTGCCATATGTCTGGCTCTAGGCTACCTCCTTACCTCTATCTACAGTGGGGAAAACCACACATTCTAGTCTGGCTCTAAACTTTTCTTAGCCAAAAAAACTTGTTATGTCCTGGGACTTTAGCCAAGCAATGCACCTTCCAAAGTTTATGCAGGACTGTCAGATAATTTAAAAACCTATCTTTTCATAAAACCATGCCAAATTCATTTATTGATACAACAATCTACCTATAAGGTTACTATATATTAAGATAATTTTCGGCTCGGCGCCTGTGGCTCAAGCGGCTAAGGCGCAAGCCACATACACCTAAAGGTGGCGGTTCGAATCCCCAGCCCGGGCCCGCCAAAACAACAATGATAGCTGCAACCAAAAAATGGCCGGGCATTGTGGTGGGTGCCTGTAGTCCCAGCTACTTGGGAGGGTGAGGCAGGAGACTAGCTTGAGCCCAGGAGTTGGAGGTTGCTGTGAGCTGTGATGCCATGGCACTCTACCCAGGGGGATAGCTTGAGGCTCTGTCTAAAAAAAAAAAAAAGATAATTTTCAATTTTGTTTCAAAAGGCTATTTCATCCAGTTCTGAAAAATATTTCCATTATTGTATTAAAAGTCTTCTCAGTCCCTTTTCCTAAGGACCATACTTGGTTACAGGGGTGTGGGAGTGCTGAAATCCATAGATTGAGTGGCCTCTGGTAGAGTCAATAGGAGATTGTGAAACTAAAGGAGCAGGTAAATTCTAACCTATGTAGACGTGGTGAAATACAAAATATGGAACCCAAAGGGCTGTCATGTACAGTAAAGCCAAAAAGCAATCTACCAGACCCAAGAGTATGGTGTCTGAAAGAGGAAACGAAACACTGAAGAAGTAGCAATAGATAGGATGTGAGTTGGGGAACTCATGGGTGATTTCCTAGACATCTAATCTATTTACACTTCGCTATTATGGACCAGCCAGGTCATAGATGGTTCAGCCCAAATAATGTGCCATTGTCAATTAGAGCATTCCTAAAGTGGGAAGTGTTTCTCATTATCACTATGTTGGCCCATACCCATCCCAGAGTTATTGGTAATTGGAGTTCAGATGGCACCAAGTGTTGTTGGTCACTTTTCTTTGTCGTTGTTGTTGGTCACTTTTCATACCAGATATAATGGTTTCCAATATCAGGTTAGCAAATTTTGGCATGAGTAATGAAGAAGGAGATAGTCATGTTGGTTTGTGAATAACAGAATAACAGAAATCAGAAATAGAACAGGTGGAGGTGGATGCCAGGGTAGGCCATTATAACTTTTCATAATTCCTTATAGCACAGTACCTTTTGTCAAAATCAGATTTCACTAATATGTCTGGTGAGTATGGTATCTGCCTATGGTATCTCCCACTTGTTAGTCTTCTCTTATATCTGGAACTAGTCAATATTTAAATTACTCATTGGCATGTCAGAGGACACATTTCAGGTCTTCTCAAGTGGCTCGTGGTGTCTCTTATGTTAACCAGTTGTGGTCGGTGGGCTTGATGGTAGAGAAATAATGGGCTAAGTTACTATGAAACTGTGTTGTGGGTGAAAGGTATAGCAAACAGTCAAGGGCAGATTCTTTTCAAAGACTAGCTAGGTGATTGTGCTGTTTGCCAGGTTGCAGCAGCAGAAGTCTTCTCTTGAGTTCTAGGTGCTGCATTCCAATTGATTGCTCATCTTGAAATTATGCGTGGAGGGCGTTATTGGGTAGGAGGAGCAAGATTGCAGCTGAGTAACAGCTTCCTCACAACTGGGCATGGTGAAACTGGAGAGAGAAGACTCCAGGCATCTCTGACTGGTGGGATCTGCCCAAAAACATTCCTGTGGGGACACAGGGAATCAGCGAGAGACTTTTTAACAATTAAAACTTCATTTCTGCTAGGTTTTCTACCCCTATTATTTGGGGTTTTGCCCAATTTTATCCTGTAAAGTTTTCTGTTTGCGTGTTTTGGTTTGATTTGTAGCATTTTTGTCTTTCCTCTCTACTTGGTGGAGATGGGGGTACTGTGTCCAAACAGGCTAGCAAAGAGCTTCTGACCTCAAGGGAACCACCCAACCTGGCACCCACAGAGGTTGAGGGGGTTTAAGTTTGGGTCAAAGTACCCTACTGTATACCTATATTACTCCTGTCTCCCCCTTTCTATGCCTCTCTTCTTTATGTCAATATTCCCTTTTACTCACCCCCTCTTCCTTTCTCTTTTTTCTTTTCTTTTTTTCCTTCTTGCTCTACAATCTTCTCATCCTTCTGGTCCTGTGCCAAAAAGACTCATTGAAACCCTAGTCCAGAGGCATGGTAACTTAAAGAGCAAGAGGAAATGAAAGGAAAATTAGGGCAAGGAAACAGATAAAAGAAAACACTCATGAGGAAGAATCAGCAGAAAAATCCTGGTAACATGAAATACCAGACCAGAGCAATGCCCCAAGGTACCATGAGGTAGCTACTGCAGAGGATTTCACCTATAAAGAAATGTTAGAAATGATAGAAAGAGAATTTAGAATACAGATGATGAAAACAATGAAGAAAATGATGGAAACAATGAAGGAAACTGCTGATGAAATGGAAAATAACCAAAAGGAAATCCAAAAACTGAATCAAATAAGAGATGAATGATATAAGAATATAGAAAGGATATAGCAAAACTGAAGGAACTGAAGCAGTCCATTAGGGAATTTAAAGATGCAATAGAAAGTATCAACAACAGATTAGACCATGCAAAAGAAAGAATCTCAGAGGTAGAGGACAAAGCTCTTGAAATAACTCAAATAGTTAAAGAGGCAGAAAAGAAGAGAGAGAAATCAGAACGTTCACTGACAGAATTATGGGACTTTGGAATTCTAGGAAGATGGCCAACTAGTAGCAACTCTTGGGACAGGCTCCTGAGCAGAGGAAGAAAAACTATACAGAATTGGACTTTATGAAGCCAAAACTAGATAGAATTGGACTCTATGAGCAAAGAAAGAAGTTCAACAAGCTGTAACTCCAAGGAAGAGCATTCAAGAAAACAAATTATAGTTACAAAGTCTATTGACTAGGGAATGGGAGACCCCTCCCTCAAGCAGGAGCCTGCCACAGGTTATCTGTGAATGAGCAGGGAACAAAAGACCTCTCATTTTACCTTGCTGGAGAGAGCCACTGAACTCCAGGTCTCTTTCTCCAGGGAGGTCCCACTTATGAACGTAGACACCACCCCGCCAGGCATAAAATTGAACAGATATTTTCCCCCACAAGTCCAAAATCCCAGTCCACCCTTTCCCCCTCAGTTGGCGGTCTGAAGTTCTGCCCCCTGCTGAGCACAGAGTATTTGGTCTTGTCCTGAGAGAACTGGGCATAGTGTGGACCACCAAGCATTAGGATGGAATCTGTGACTAATGGGGAAGAAAGAGGGTGTGGGAAGAAAGGGACACTTGGTGGGAGGAGGAGCAGTCCCCTGGTTATGACTATGCCTGGCCAGGAGTAGTGTTGACCCTCGGTTCGAGCTGTGTCTGGTGGGACAGGGTGCAGAACCCCCAGCTCTGATGGCACCCACAGTGGGGGAGTAGTTGCCCTGTGTGGACTGAGTTTGGCAGACAGGGCTGGTCCCCAGCCCCTGCTGGGCCTGTAAGCAGAGGCTTGATAGGCATGGATTATGACCAGAGAGCAAGGGCACGGTCCCCTGATTCCAACAGAACCCTTGAGCAGTGGCTTATTGGGTGTGAACCAAAACCTGAGGGCTAGGGTGTGGCCCACTGTCTCCAGCGGGGCTGGTGAGCAGAGGCTTACCAAGTCAGTACTGAGACCTGTGGGTGGAGTACGGTGCCCTTGGTGAAGGTGGGGTACTGTGTCTGAACAGGCTAGCAAAGAGCTGCTGACCTCAAGGGAATAACCCAACCCAGCACCCCCTAGAGGTTGGGGGGTTTTAAGGTTGGCTATCTGTGTGTGGACTAAGACCGAAGGGTGGGGCCCAGTGCCCTGACTCCAACAGAGCCTGTGAACAGAGGCTTTCCAGGCGTGAACTGAGACTGGCAGGCAGAGGCATGGTCCCCTGACTCCAACTGGTCTGGCAATCAGAGGCTAGTTGTGTATGGACTGAGACTGGAGGGTGGGGCTGGTACTCTGACCGCAATAGAGCCTGCAAATAGAGGCTTGCCAAGCAGTGGACAAGACTGGAAGGTGGGGGCAAGGTCCCCTGACGCCAACTGGTCTGGCAAGCAGAGGCTAGCTGGATATGGACTGAGACTGGTGAGTGAGGTTGTGGCCCCTGGTTCCATCTGGGTCTGTGAGCAGAGAAGTGAACAACAGTGTGGACTGAGTCTGGTGGGTGGGAGGGTGGATCCCTGGCTCCAGTTGTGCTGTTGGAGACCCTTGAATCCCTCTCTATTGGGCAGGGTTTACACTAGCTGAGAAAATTTAGTTGGAACCTGTGTCTGGGGCTGTCCACTCAGGGACATTCTGAGGTTGACCTTCGAAGTTCTGTAGTGGAAAAGAACTGAAGGGTGGGGGCTGGGCGCCACAGCTGTTTGTATCACTTCTCGGTCGAGATTTAAACCTAATACTGTTGTTTCTTAGGATAGGGTAGAGGTTGGCTGATATCAAACAGAGCTAACTTGCACTATCTCACCAAGTAGGTCCTCAGAGTCTCTGGCTAAAACTCTGAAAGAGGCCTTTGTAAGGTTATAGGAGACAAGCCACAATTATAAAGCCTAGTGCTTTGGTAAGGGGCTATCTCTATTACCTGGGAACCCCAATTCAATCTCACCTACCAGTTCTAGTAACCAAACGGTGGAAAATAAACATGGTGTGGACCCAACAGAAGAACTCTGGAAACATGAATAACCAGAGTATATCAACTCCCTCAAGAAATGACAAAGGAGATACAACTGAAGATGCCATGCATAAATAAATAGCAGCAATGTCAGAAATCAAATTCAGAATATGGATTGCAAGTAAGATAAATAGAATAGAAGAAAAGATAGAAATTGAATTCCAAAGACTAGTTCTAAACTTGTCCCAAGAAATTAATGAATTCAAAGCCAAAGGTATGGACATAATGAGAAAAGAGATAGTAGAGCTCAAGGAAACAAAAAAGTTAGTTGAGGGGCTCCAAAATACAGTAGGATCCCTCAGTAATAGAGTTGACCAGGCAGAAAAAAGGTATCTCTGAAACTGAAGACAAAGCTTTTGAACGTTTCCAAACACTCAAAGAGGCAGACAAATGGAGAGCAAAAACTGATCATTCCCTGAGAGGGTTGTGGTATTACTCTAAAAGATCAAACATTCATCTTATCGGAATTCTCAAAGAAGAGGATGGTCCTGAAGGTACAGATGCTCTACTCCAAGAGATTTTGGAAGAGAATTTCCCAAGCATTGCAAGAGATACGGAACTTCAGATAGCAGACAGTTTCAGAACCCCAGCAAGACTCAATCCAAATAAAGCATCTCCTAGACACATTGTGATTAACTTTGCCAAAGTTAAGACAAAGGAGAAAATTCTACAAGCAGCCAGATGTAAGAAAAGCATCACCTACAAAGGGAGAAATATCAGAATGACTGCAGATCTCTTAGCCAAAACATTTCAAACCAGAAGATGGTCATTGACCTTCAGTCTCCTAAAACAAAACAACTTCCAGCCCAGGTTCTCTATCCAGCTAAACTGAGTTTCATTTGTGATGGAGAAATCAAATACTTTAATGACATAGACATGTTGAAGAAATTTGCTATAACTAAACCAGCTCTCCAGGATATTCTCAGACCCATTCTCCACAATGATCCGTGCAATGCTCTACTTTGAAAGTAAAACTAACCCAGAAGTTTTTGAACAAAACCCACTTCCACAGTGGTGAAAGGATTAAAAATGTCCACTGGACATCCAAAACCATGACACCCAAAATACAACCAGACTTATCAATTCTCTCAATTAATGTGAATGGTTTAATTGTCCTCAAAAGAGGCACAGGCTGGCTAATTGGATACATAAACTCAGACAGGAGATCTGCTGTATACAAGAATCTCACCTTTACCTTAAAGGATAAAAATAGACTCAGGGTGAAGGGATGGACCTGTATATTACAGGCAAATGGAAACCAGAAAAAAGCAGGGGTTACAATTTTAGTAGCAGATACAATTGGCTTTAAACCAGCAAAGATAAAGAAAGATAAGGAAGGTCACTACATATTTTTCAAGGGAAACACACAACATGAAAAGATGTCAATAATTAACATTTATGCACCCTACCAGAAAGTTCCTCAATTTATAAAGCAGACCCTAATGGATATGAATAGCTTGATATCTTCCTGCACTATAATAGTTGGAGATTTTAACACCCCTTTGACAATTTTGGATAGATCCTCCAAGAAGAAACTAAACAAAGAAATATTAGACTTCAACCTGACCCTAGAACAAATGGACTTTATAGACCTCTACAGAACATTTCACTGGAATAAAACTGAATATACATTCTTCTCATCAGCCTATGGGTCATCCTCCAAAATAGATCATATCCTAGGACACAAGTCTAACTTCAGCAAATTTAAAAGTGTAGAAATTATTCCTTGTATCTTCTTGGGCCACATGGAATAAAAGTTGAACTCAACAGCAATGAGAATCTTCATACTCAAACAAAGTCATGGAAGCTAAATAATCTTAGGCTGAATGATAGATGGGTCAAAGATGAGATTAAGAAGGAAATCACCAAATTTTTGGAACAAAATGACAATGAAGACACAAATTATCAGAACCTGTGGGATACTGCAAAAGCAGTCCTAAGAAGGAAATTTATAGCATTAGAAGCCTTCATCAAGAAAACAGAAAGAGAGGAAGCCAACAACTTAATGTATCATCTCAAGAAACTGGAAAAGGAAGAACAGTGCAACCCCAAACCCAGCAGAAGAAAAGAAATAACAAAAATTAGGCAGAATTAAATGAAATTGAAAACAAAAGAATCATTCAGAAAATCAATGAAACAAAAAGTTGGTTTTTTGAAAAGATTAACAAAATGGGGGGGGGGGTGGAGGAAAGATGGCTGACTGGAGCCAGCTTTCCACAGAAGCTCCCATCCAGAAGGAGAGTTAAAGGACAGAAGTTCAGCAAGTAAGCTGATGGTTTGGAGCTGAGCCAAGAGAGAAGATTGAAGAATGCACATGAACCCTGCTGAGGCAAGCTGTGACCCCAAGGATACAGACAAAAGGTACAAAATCCATTGCCAAGTGGACAGGAGTCCCCTCCCACATGAGAAGGGCTCACAGTATACTCTGTACAAACAAGCAAGCAGAGTTTAAATGTCCTCCCATTTTATTCCACAGGAGAGACCCTCTAAAAACTGGACCTCCTTCCCCTACTAGTACCAGGCATAAAACTGTATAAAACTGTATATATTCTCTACCTGCAGTTCTGAACTCCCAGGACTCCCCTCCACTCTCACCCCAAGGTCTGGAAGCCTGTCCTGCATGAAGTCCAGATTCTTGGGCATTTTCTTGAGAGGTGTGGAGAGGGAAACGGCTGTTGCTGGTCTGTGCTGATTCTGTAGCACAGGAGTAAGGAAAAGAAGGTCAACTAAGAGGGAACCATACAGGATCGGTAGTGCCCTGAGGCGCAGAGCAGCAGTCACAGCAGCGGGGAACAATAGGTCTCACACCCTCTGAGGCAGAGATGGAACTCCTAATGAACTAACTTCGTATGAATAGCCACAAGTATCTCAGCCTCATGCTCAGACAGCAAGCATTTCTGTTTGACAGGTAAACAGGGCTACAACAATTATATTCCTAAATTTCAAGAAACTACTCTGATTCCCATAGGAAAATACTTGCTGGTAAGTGGGACATTTATTTGAGATTTTAGAAATGGGCAGGCCTGTAAGCAGAATGTATAACCATCTTTGAAAGCAATATGCAAGATGTAGGTTTCCTGGGTAATATTCTTGATGTCAGCTAGGAAAGGCCAAGAACAAGAGGGAAGTGCAGTCAATGTGTGCTACACATTAACCATGGGCAATTCAGTGGGACCAATTATGCAAATAGGACCAGATCTCTGAAGGGAGAATCTTGTGGCGCCCAATCTTGTGGAGAACAGAGTAGGCATGGTATGTGGTGAAGATACAAGTCTGGTGAAAAAGGGGCTTGCTCCTTGCTTCCTAAGGTCCCTAAGTAGACTATAGTATGCACCTTGAAACACTACCATCTCAGCATCAGAGCCACTGAGACTGGGGGCTGGGACACAGAGGAGTATAATTATGCCAACCAGTTTCCTCTCCACTGGATAGTCAGCATAGCTCTGTATGGACATCTGAGCACAGAGTGGCTGGTCTCCCATAGCCCAAGCATAACAGCTTCACCTCACAGCCTGAACACCAGTGATGAGCCTCCACTCTGCTCAGGAAGTCACCTCAAGGACTGTCTAAAACTTTACAAACCATTACTTGCGAGAGTGGAGCTGCCCAGGCTAGCTTGAAGAGAATGACAGTGCAGATGCCTTCCCCATAACACACTTTCTAAAAAACCACCTAACGTTCATTATGCCTTTCTAACACAACCCTGACTTTGGGGGACATCCTCTTTCCCCACGCTGTGTTACAATCTCACAGTAGAGCAAACTTTCTTTCCCTCTAAGGAAGTCAGAGATCTCTGAAGTCTTCTCATCATCCCCGGCAAACTGATGGGGTGGTTTGTGATGACGAGATACACTGTCTCTCAGGATTTTGAGATTATGGCAGAATGATTCGGACAGAAGAAATTATTAGAGTCTGTTTGGCAGCATGGTACTAAGGTGACTGGTGAAGGAAATATTGTGCCTGAGACCATCTAAAAACTACTTGGTTCCTGTCTGTTCCTAACCTTCCCTTCAATTCCTTGAGCTCCCCAACATTCTTTTGATAAATTATCCTTTTACTTGGGTTTTGCAAGAATAGGTTTCTGTGGCTTCTTGTCAAACTGTCTCAACTAACATAGGTCCATGATACCAAACATTTCACTTTAATTGTAGTGGCAGCAGACATAATGTTGGCCTTTAGAGCCTGAGCCTTTCACCCAATGGAGATGACATGGTATTTGACACATTCTGAGGGATGGGCTCTCATGGTCGGGGATGGAGGCTACTCATATGTATGGAAATGACCCTCATTGCTGTGAAATGGAAAATAAAAATTATTCTGCAACCCCACAAAAAAGCCCCCAAATTTTCTTGAGTCATCCAGGAATCTCTTTTGGAAAGAACAAAGGTAGGATTGTCTCTGCACCAGCAACTGGAAGCATGAGCCAATAGCTTCAGCTGTTTTTGCCAGTTGGGTCATGAGTTACAGCCAAGTGTGTGAAGAATTTCATGTTTTCTTCCCTTGGAGATAAAGAATGAAATTGACCAGACTTCATCCAGTAAGCTTAGGTATATCCTAAGCAGTGTTCAAACCCATCCCTCATACTTTGATGATTATTAACAGTAGGCCTGGCCAGGGTATTGCTTAAATAAAGTTGGAGTTCAAGAGTTGGGGGATTTCTGAGGCTGACGGAGCAGGCAAAGGTCTAAAATTCCAGGAGATAAACCCAAAGGAATATGAAATACGTGGAGCCAAAGCATCTGTTGAAAGCTTACCATGGTGTTTAGAAATAAGAGCAAATGCAAGTGAGCCAAGAGCAGTGCAATAGGAAGCAAGTGCTGAGTGACTGCCCAGAACATCTACTTGTCATTGGCAACTTATTTTGCATGTTAGTCCACCTCTCATGCCTAAATGGATTCAGGGTCATAAACAGAATGGATAAATGAGGCAGTAAAAGCAAAAAAAAAAAAAAAGATTCTGGATGAATCTTCAGTCCCTATTAAGGAAACCATTTGAGCAATGGCCTGGTGGTCCTTTGCCATTGTCAAACAGTCTGGACATGAGTCTAGTGAGCTAGGGGCTCTGATGTTAATCAGCTCTGTGACTGCTGAAGTCTTAAACCATTCTGCACCTCAGCTGCATCTTCTGAGAGATGGGGATAACAGTGTCTTCCCCACCTAGTTTGTAAGGCTATTCTGAAGATCAGGCAAATCATAAGAACGCCCCAAATGATAAGAAATCCAGACATGCTATAGGAACCTAAGGGCATCATCAGGATCCTCTCTTCCAAATTGAAAACTAACGTTTTTTATTTGCCAGTCTTCTCTGCAGTGTCCAGTCTTCAAAAAGTATTATTTTCTTAATAAAAACTGATACTTCTCATAGACTTCTATTAAGAAATCAACTGAAGAGGCTAACAAACTTTTGCATAATGTGTGTTTAATCTGGGAAGTAAGGCTAATGCACTGACTCCCTGCAGCCGTCATTGTGACTTTTAAAGAGAAAATGTTCTTGTGTTGTTATGTTGCAGCTCTTCTAGCTGTTACAAAGGAAGTTTCTCAAATTGAGCCACATCATCAGCATCATAGCACAGTAACATGTGGGGTGTGCTCAGTGATATAGCCACTGTGAACCCAGCGCTCTGTCGATGTTACTTAGGTTTTGTTTTGGAAGAGGATTTAGACCGGGTTCTGGGTTTAACGTTTTCACGTGGTACTTCTAAAAAGACAAAAAAAAATTAGAGTATTGTAGCAATAATACCTTATCTTTACTAAGGGCTTTTAATTTATAAAATAGTTTTAAATTCCATTCTACTTGAGTAACCCCTAAGCTACAAACAAGCTATGTGAAAAAAAGATGACTCTTTAATTTGGTTATTAAGATTCAGAATTCATTTCCCGAAGTTTAAATGTGGTCAGTTAACTGTCTTGAGTTCTGGGTCCTGGGGCAGAGGACTATATGGACTATATGGTCATGGAGCTAAGAAGAAAAAGAGAAAAAAATCATTTCCTTCCTTCTTGTACACATCTCAAGCTTGGTGAAAAAAATTTCAAATAGAGTTATTCTTCAGAATCCTCCCTTATCCATTCCTGCACCCGTCTGCTGTCTCCCCATCCATTTCTCTCTAATATCCTAGGCACAGGCCCTACCCAAGCCCCACTTCTGGGATGGGTACAGAAGGCCTCTGGCCATCAAGCCTGCTCTCCTCAATATGCTCATGAAAAGTGGCTCCGTGACACCCAACGTCCCAATTAGAATTCTCCAGACTGACTACTGTCACCTCCACCCTACATTTGGTTGTCCTTGTTCACACTTTGTATTGCTTTTAGTGTATTTTCCCCACACCCAACTATAGACCCCATTGAGAGCAGGGACTAAGCCACATTCACCTTTGTAAACTCCCCTCTCAACTGTTTTCTTCACTCACAGTTCACAGCACAGTGATTTGCTAATTATTAAAAATAGTGACTATAAAAACAAAAACCAAATATGTCCCTCTACTCTGTTCAGGTATTCTCTTTACTCAGCATTCACAAGGCTCCTTCCTTTACCATAATATAATTTTCTATTCCTTCACTTGATGATTCTCAGGAAAAAAAAGTGATGTCATTGCACTAAGTCGTGGAAATATATCAGTGTCAGACTGCTCCAGAAGTTTCTGCATTTTTTAAGGGGTTACCTATGAAATGTCTAACTTATAGATTTTCTGGAGACTATCTCTGTTCAGGTCACCTGCAAAGCATGAAGATTGCTTTGCTTAGGACCAGCTCTCCTAAGTTTTTCAAGGCTTCTCATTCTCTACTTTTGAGCCGCCTGGCAAAGACTTTAATGGTGGTGTCTGGAAGTGGGGAGAAGAGTGGCAGAGAAAAACAGAAAGTAATTCCCTTCCTTCCCTATCTTTTGCACCAAGAGTTGTCCTGGGAACAGACTACCAGGTGGAGATAAAAGCAAAAATAAAAAACAGGCTCCAATATTGGGAATATGGAGAACTGCTTGGGGGAATATTACAGAACTAATTATAAATAAGAAAATGAAAAATGGCTCAGTGCCTGTAGCTCAGCAGCTAGGGCGCCAGCCACATACACCAAGGCTGGTGGGTTCAAACCTAGCCCAGGCCTGCCAAACAACAATAACAACAATTGTAATCAAAAATAGCCGGGTGTTGTGGCGGGCACTTGTAGTCTCAGCCTCCTGGGAGGCTGAGGGAAGAGAATCATGTAAACCTAAGAGTTTGAGGTTGCTGTGAGCTGTGACGCTACAGCACTCTACTGAGGGTGACATCACAGTGAAACTCTGTCTAAAAAAAAAAAGTGAAAAGTTAACTTGCTGTTCCTGTAGAAGATATTCTTAATCATAGAAAATCCAATAAGTCCCCCCAAATAAAATAAAGACAAAGTTCGTCATAAACCTCCATCACTCAGAGACAATGTCTGCCAATATATGGACATATTTCTTTCTGGTCTTTTTTCTAGCTTTAAAAAATTGTGTCATATCCTGCTTCTTGCATTTAATATTTTAGCATAAAAATTTCCCATTTCACTACAAACTCCTTTTAAATATCATTTTAATAGTTGTATAATATTCATGTATATTGATATGGCATAATTTACTTAAATCTCTATGATTGGACAGACAGATTGCTTTTTTTTTTTTTGAAGTTTTTGGATGGGGCTGGGTTTGAACCTGCCATCTCTGGCATATGAGGCTGGTGCCCTACTCCTTTGAGCCACAGGCACCACCTGGACAGACAGATTGTTTCTATTTTTTTCTATCACATAAACAATATACTAAATATATTTTTGCATTAATTTTTTCTCTACTTAGGATTATTTATTTTTTCATGTAAAATTATTAGGTTAAAGTGTATGCATGTTTTAAAGAATATCAACACATATCAAATTATTTTCTTTTTTATTTCAGATTAATATGAGGGTACAAATGTTTAGGTTACATTTCAAGTTATTTTCTAAGAAGGCTATTATATCTCTTTGCCTATCTACAAGTATTATCTGTAAAATTAATTACTTACATTGCCATTTCTGATCAACACTGTGTTTTATTTTTAAGATATCTTTGCCAGTTTTGTAAATAAAAATTGTACTTGATAATAACTTATTAATTCACAATTATTAATCATTTGGTTTTCCATTTTGTGAGTTGTGTGCATAAAACAATTATTAAATGTATGTGGATTCCTATGAGAAGTATAAACTAGTAGAACAGCACTAAAGATATTTATGATCTTCCAAAATAGGTGTGGCCCTGTCAAGTTTTCTTTCATAAATATAACCTAAGTAAAGCAAAATGAGAAAGTCTTACCTTTCTTTGGAGATTTTGAGGAACCTTCTGCTAACTTGATGTCTTCTTCGTCATATGTTTCTGTTTTTTCTTCTTCTTCTCCTTTTTCTTTTTCATTTTCTTCTTCTCTTTCAGGCTCTTTTTGTGTAGGTCCCTTAATTATTTCCTCTAGTTCCTTCTCCAGATCATTATTTTTTATAAGGGTATAATGGAGTTTCTCATTTATATCCTCAAACTTCTCCTCTGCCTGTCTGGCTCTGCTTTCAACCTCCCTGATGTGAACAAACACATCAAAGACACAGAACAAAATGGAAAGGGCAGAAAAAGTATATTTGATATAGAAACTCATTGACTAAAACAAGCAATGAGATTAGATGAATGTGTCTAAAGGGGAGAGATAAGGGAAGGGGCAGAATTAATAATTAAACAAGAATTGGGGGCCCAGAAACTACTTTAGATGCTGATGTCAGAGCAACCATGTTGCAATTTAAGAATATAACATATTATCTTTTCTTAGCAAAATCTGACTTTTGGATATTTGGAATTCTCTATCATTTGTCAGGGAGCCCCATTTCAGGAGTTAATTTTTATTTCTTTTAATTGATGTGACCTAACAAAAAAATCCAATAATGTCCCTTCTTTTCTAGCGCCTCTAGACTTAAACTTTACAATCAAGAAAACTAGTTTGGGATGTTTCTTAATTACTACACATGTTATATAACATGTGGCAATTAAGTTTGCAAACTTGCCACCATGTGCTTACATTGTCCCAACAACTCAGTAAGAATATCAGTTGTCTCACAGCTATGTTTATGTTGACATGTGGCAGTATCTTGCTGATTGGCATTCATTATTGTTGCATGTTTTTGTGTGCAAAACATGTGAGAATGTTGGAGCTTGAATTAGAGGAATGAGTAAACATTAAATTTCTTGTTAAACTTGGCAAGAAGGGAAATGAAATCAAGGACATGTTAGTCCAAGTTTATGGGGATAATGCTATGAAGAAAACAGCAATGTACAAATGAATTAAATGATTTTCTGAGGGTAGAGAAACATTCACTGATGAAGAGAGGTCAGGACAGCCAATAAGAATAGCACTAATAAAAACATTGCAAATATTTATCAAATTATGAGTCAAAATCATTGGCTGACTATGAGAAGCATAGCAGGCCAAGTAAACATTGATAGAGAAATAGTTAGGAAAATCTTAACTGAAAATCTTGGCATGAGTAAGGTGTGTGCAAAAATGGTCCTAAAGAAGCTTACCAATGAACAAAAATAAAGGAGAGTGGAAGTTGCCAAGACCTTTTGGAGAGACAAGATGATGCTTTGGGTCATGTTATTGCGGGTGATGAAACATGGACGCCCCAATACAACACTGAAACAAAGTATCAAAGTGCACAATGGAAGTCACCCAATTCTCCAAGACCAAAAAAGTTTGGTTGGCCCAAATCAACAGTCAAATGATGTTGCTAACCTTTTTTGATGTCAGAGGTATTATTCATTAGGAATTTGTATCAAATGGAAAAACAGTTAACCAAATTTACTATTTGGAAGTGCTGAAAAGGTTGCATGGAAAGTTAAATAAAAATAACCTGAATTTTTCACTCACTTCATGGCTTTTGCATCATAACAATGCACCAGCTCGCATGGCACTATGAAGGAATTTTTAGGCAGTAAACAAATAACTATGTTGGAATATTTTCCCTAGTCACCTGATCTGGTCTCAAATAACTTTTGTTTTTACCCAAAGATAAAGGAAATATTGAAAGGAAGACATTTTGATGGCTTTCAGGACATCAAGGGTAATACAACAACAGCTCTGATAGCCATTCCAAAAAAAGAGTTCCAAAATTGCTTTGAAAGGTGGACTAGGCACTAGTGTCTGTGCATAGCTTCCCAAGAAGAGTACTTTGAAGGTGACCATAGTGATATTTTTCAGTGAGGTCTGTAGCACTTTTCTAGGATGAGTTCATAATAATTGTCAGATCTTCATATTTCTATATGGCTATGGTCTTCTTTTGACATCCTTAGCCATCTCAACTATATTGTCCATCTTACTCTTTGGGTTATGTAACATTCTTTCTCAAACACAGTAGTTTCTCCCAGTTTCATTTTTTCCCCTAAGTCCTCTCTTAGAAACATATTGAATTGGATCATTCCTAACAACCAACACCTCCCCCCCACACACATACACACATACACTTTTCTATCTTCCTCCTTCTCTTCTGTGGGTAAGGACAGGTATTCCTATAACACCAATGTAGCTCATTGCTTTTAGCAAAAGATTTGAAAATACCCATCCCACTAGTGAGGATAAAGCAGGGGAACCAAAGTCAAAAAGTGTAGATTTTTTTCAGCCAGCAACCTTTATCCTCTTACCACTGTGGTGCCTCATACTTACGTTAATTTATCTTGCATATATTCAATTATAGCCATTGCTTCAAGATACTTTTGGGCCAATGTACCTTTGTTAGCTTCTTCTCTCTGACAGAGAAAATTTGTGGTAGAAATAAATTCAGAGTCCCAATAATTAATAATCTATGTTTTCAGGGTGTCCTGGATAAAACCTTCTGGAATATTCATTTTCTACTACCCATATTTATCTAATAGATGGTTAACCATACCTTTAAAAACAAAAAGAAAAGGGGTTGTCTGTGGCCAAACAGCATAACAACATCCAAATTGCTCATGCTACATGTGGGCATGAATTTGATTACAGTTGTAAAGAAGAGGTAGGGAAAATAATAACAACAAAAAGAAATAAAGAAAATTGACTTCATCATATTAAACATAACATTGCAAAATCCAGTAAGATCTTTAAATTCCTTAGATAACTTCATAAATATTAGTTAAAAGGATAAACCTTGCCAGGCAGAGAAAATGTAGGAAAAAGTAAACCTATTTAATTTATTTTGGCTCAAGATATATGCCTGAAAGCAAAATAAAAGGAAGATGAGAAAGGAAATTTAAAGGACAAAAATTATAAGCATATTTTCTAATGAATATTATGACATTTTTCCAAAACTGTGTACTTTAAAAAATCTCATTTATCCGTATTTCCCAACCAGAAGCAAGTACAAGGTAAACTACATTATAGATGGAAAGAGAAGCATGAGAAAGTTGGCAGCCTGCCACAACTGCAGCATGATCTAATGGCTAAAGCCAAATCTTCCAGTCCTCTCATCCTCAGTCACACATTTCATCACACTATGCTACCTCGTTCCAAAAGAAAATTGGAGAAAAGAAACTGTTAACTTTTTCATGTTATTCTAAAAATTGCACTCTCTTTTTATTTTCTCTCTTTTTTGTGTTGCAGGCCCTTCTTTTGTAATTTTGTTTGGAAAGTAAGTACTGTCATTTCTCACCCTGGATTAACAGCCTGTGATGCGGCTGGGCCTACACATACAGCATGTGCTACTAACTTATGAGTTTCTAACAAAAGAAAGGTTTTTAAAGCAGAGGCTTCAAGAACTGGAATTCCATACATGGCTGACAGCCCTATGACATAACTCTTAACTACAGGTGGACCTCAACATAAACCAGGATTGTAAACGTTAATTGTGTATTTAAGCCTTCTGACTCTCTCTTGTTCTGTCAGTAAATATATATTGAATTATAATGTACCAAGAAAACATCCCTCTGTTTTGATACTGACAATTACAGATTAACTTTTGGTTTTTTTTTTTTCTGCAGTTTTTGGCAGGGGCTGGGTTTGAACCCGCCACCTCCAGCATATGGGGCCAGCACTCTACTCTTTTGAGCCACAGATGCCGCCCCAGATTAACGTTTTGTAGCCCATTTTAAACCTTTCATGGGAAATCCCCATGGTCTGAAATACTACATCTTGGACTGCTAGCATCCCCAATGTAAGCCAGGTGGTATCACCCGTACACTAATGTAGATACCTCAAGGATAATCACAGTTACTGCCATGCGCCCTCGTCTCATATTCTTAACTTTCTTCTGCTTTTTATGCCCTTTTACTCTATGTGACAGAGACCAACACAAACCATGTGGCTCTTGGAATCATTTGCATTAGATCCTCTTTCTTGTGCTGCCTACCTGCTATAGCTTCAAGCTAGTCTCTGTCTGACTCCAATTCTGTCTTTGGCCTTTTTGAGTTGGTTTTCCTGAGGTTTTACTCTGTCAATGGGTTTTGGATTGGACTAACCTCTTTTGCTTGGGAGTGCCTCAGAGAAGATCTGACTTCTCTGCTCAGCTTCATAGGACCCAATACCCAGCACTGAACTCCTAGATGGACTTGATACTACTACCAGTTGGGCCATATTTTCTAGAGTCACCATTTTAAGAGACCTTCCCTGTTGGTGTTATGAAAAGGGTAAATTAATCACTGCTCTTAATATAGTATATGCCTGGAATACATGGTACTTTGTGTGAGGAAACAAAGAACTTCTATCCTTCAGCCCAAATGACAGAGGCAAAGACAGAATGTCTAATCTTGTGTTGAAAATACTACTGATCCCCCAAGTCTGACCCCTGGTCTCCCTTCCGAAGGAAATCACAGGCAAGCTGACAACATTCCTGATCTTCCTCGTATGTTTATAAGTCTTTCTGAATAGCCAGGATCCATGGTTTGGAGATGAACCTGAAAGAGATTGTTTATGGCAGGCACCTGTGGCTCAAAGGAGTAGGGCACTCCTCCTAGGAGGTGGTGGGTTCAAACCCAGCCCCAGCCAAAAACTGCAAAAAAAAAAAAAAAAAGAGATTGTTTATAATGTCTGCTTGTTAGGGTAGCTGAGCTGTACACAGCCCTATTTGTAAGCTGAGCATCTGCCCAAGGGTCCACTGTAGCTCTACTCTAAGCATTTTTAGGAGTTACTGAGAGAGATTGCTGAATTTACTCATCCCACATTTCCACTGGTCAGCTGAATTAAAGAATTCTTGCTGCTTTCCCTATAGGGACAACAGTGGAATGATTGACTCAGGGAGGAACACAAAGTTTCTGTGAAAAAAGATCTCAGAACTGATTCAACTAGGCCAGATCTGAAGACAGACTGGCCTTCCCCTAGTATGGCAGAGGCAAAGTCAGTGCTGCTGAATGGGATCATTTGGTGCACCAGTGAGTCAGATGCCATGCCAAATATGGAGTAGCTGAGCTTGTATATGGCATAGCAGGCTTTTTTTTTTTTTTTTTTTAACATAGATGCCTGCTTTGTGGAAATTCCTGATCCCAAAAAGCCCTATCTCCCAGCTAACTGAGGAGAGTTTTGAATAATGGAACTGTCCAGATATCTGCTTTGGTGGACTCTATGGCATCAAGTGACAATGTGAATGAGGCCTTGATTTACCAGGCCAAGCAATTAGCTTACCCAACCTGATAGTGACTTACCACCATTCCTGTTGAGATATCACTTATATCACAACCCCTAGAAAATCCCCTCTAGTAGTCATTTGCAAAAAGGAACAAAAGGAGTAACCGAAATTCTCCATGCTCAGGTCTTTAGCCCTTGGTCTGGAGCTTCTTCTCACTAGAAACTTAGGACCCAGTTATCTCTTAGAGCTCTGATGCTCTATACCTTAGCTCCCAAGTTTTACCTGCAGACCACAGGTTTCTGCTTCCATATCCCTTCCTTCTTTTATTCTCTTTCCCCAGTGTCAATCAGATGTATGGGCTCCAGAGAGTTGTTTTTAAACCAGAAAGATAGAGTGCAGCTACCCAACAGGTCTAGTGCCTTGGATTTGTATCTCTCCTAAATGGTTATTTTTGTTCTTAGGACTGGAGGCTGAATATTTATAAAAAAGGATAAAGGAAGACAAACATACAAACAAAAACAAAAGAAAAACTCAAACAACCTACAAGAAGCCCCACTGTCTTGTTAGCAGAAAGAATGTGGAGCTCAGGCCCTGCCTTCTCCAAGGATCCTGCAGGGTAGTCTAAACCAAGATAACACTCTCCCTAGCTATGCTCCCTGGCCCAAATCTCTAAGATCACAAGCCAGTTCAAGGAAACTTTATTCTCTGGGTACCAACATCTCCAAATATCAACTCTGTCCCCAACCAGGCCAGCACAACCAAGCCTCTTCTGTTGGAGCACCTGGTGATCCTCTTCTTCCTGGGTAGTACCCTAGACACCATTTCACAGGAAGAATGTGATTCTTCTTGACCTCTGGAAACTTGCAAGTAATTGTACATCTGGATGGCATTTCAGTTCACTCTCTAGACTTTTTGGTTAGTGAAAACCTAGACCGTTTGGTCTTCAGTGATCTGTAGTAGCAGCAGCAAATTTTCAAAAGCCTCAAGGTGGACTTTCTGGTCCACATCCTCCCCAGCTGGGCCAACTGAGTGGCACCACACAATACCACATAAAATGACAGCATCTGGGAGCAGAGAGCTCCACCCACAAAGGGAAGGCAATGCTCCTTGGTTTTGCCCCATGCTACAGACTCCTGGTCTCCTCTCTGTTTCCTATCTGGCTTTAGGACCTGAGCCAGAGGCCTATCTTGCATGGCACAGCAAGGTTCTTATCTCAAGTAATCAAATCTAAGGCAGGAGAGCTTGTGGCTAGGACTGATGGGAGTTAGCGGATAAAAAGGTGCTACCTTTCTTTCCTTTCCTTTTTTTAAATAAGTCTCAAGACATTGTATTCTATTCCCACTGCTTCTGTTTACATCTCTGCACCATAGTCTTAATGACTGACATATTAATACATTATTTTTAAAACTTACTGAAAAGGCACCACTATAGGAGAATGTGCTTATAACCTCTTACCCCATGTAACACTCTCCCTCCAATTTTACAAGCTCCCACCTAACTCTACATGGCTTCTTCCAGTTCTTCCTACCAGAATTGGACCCTATTTCCAGCAACCTCCCTGAATATACATCCCTGCAATTTGCCTCTACTTTGGGCCATGCCTCCACCTTAGTGATCTAGCTGCCATCCACTATTACTCACACCCCCCCAAAGCCCCACAGCCCCGACTGCATACAACAATACCTTCTCAAATGGATCAGATCTCCTAATAATGAAATGGTTCTCAACTTTAGATCAAGAATTGTGATGAAATTGATTCTTCCCCTTGACCCAATCCCCCCCCCCCAAAAAGCACTGTATGAACAAATATACAAAATATTGCACACAATTTCACGGGATTCATGAATAAAGCCCATCCATAAAGTCCTAAAGCCATGGAGTTATGTAGTCAGCAAGATACTAATCCAGAGATAAACTAAGCCTACCATGGTCCTAGAATGAAATTTCTGTGGAGAAAATTTAAATTTGCTTTCTTGATGAGTTTCCATAGCCATTGTCTCTGAGTTTCCCATTTCTAGTAATTCTTGTGGTTGAAGTTATATACTTATCACAATTCTCAATACAGCCTACCAAATATTTAAAAATTGGTCCAATATTGACCAAGAAATTTTTAAAATAAGGTACATAATATTGATCTTAAAATGAGATTTAAAGATGAGAATGAGAAGTTTTTATAAAGTTAAGGCAAAAAAAAAAGTTTTCTAGGGATTATGCTGAAAAAAAGATATTTGCAAAATACATTACTTAGGAGCTCTGTTCTGAATTTCCTAGTTAGGTTTCAGATACATACCCAGGAAGTCAAATCTTCTATACGAAACAGAGGTTTGGTATGAATATTTTCATCTTTTCCAATGAATCGCATGAGTTTTTCCTGCTCTGTAGATGTCGAAGGTTGCTGAAGCAGAGAAACACCAAAGACCTTTCAGGGAGCTGGTATGTGACACAGTGGCTCGTTAAGTTACCTGGTGCCATGTTAGAAGCTTTCATTTACCATTTGTTTAATCATTCAACAAGCATTTTGGAAGACTTGCATGCAACAAACACTGTAAGAACTTGGTAGAGATGAGGGAGTGGGGCCACAGGATTTAACTATGGGAAAAACAAAGAGGATTTCTCCCAGACTCCAGGAACTCACAGTACAGTGGGAGAGAGACATAGCAAAAGGAATAATTGTGACAACATGATTACCGTTAGCATAAAGGTATATTCCAAGGGCTGTGTGAACCCAGAAAAGGGCTCTGAATTCTGCCTAAACATTCCAGGAAGTATTCACAAAGAAAATTATATTTGAACTCTGAACAGCCACTTGTAAAATAGAGAAGGACCTGAACTAAGTCCACAGATGATGATGATAATAATAGTAATGGTTTCCATTTATTCTGTGCCTTCTATACGCTAAGCACTTTACTAGAATTAAAATAGAAAATGCTGGTAAAAAGAGGCTTGGATGTTGTACAATTTTTTTGTTCTATTGTACTGCCTATACAATGAGTAGAAGGTGTAGGACAGAGCCTGGGATCATGCTGAATATTTTAGACTATATACAAAGAAGAAACACATCAGGGACAAATCAAGACATATAAAGACTGTTAAGCAATCTTGAGTTCTGGAAGCCAAACACAGTAATAGTCAATCTAGGAATTTGCAAGGGCTTTTATACCAGACTTATCTGGGTTTGAATGATGGTTCTGCCACTTATAGCTACATGATTTAGGGTAAGTCACTCCACCTTTCTGTGCTTCTGTTTTCTTATCTGTAAAATGGGGGCGATCTTATATACAGTATAACCTCCATAGTTTACCCCCCCCACACACTGACCACCTCCTTAAGGTGACCTAATTTTCATAGACCAGGCATATACCACATGTATATATCAGTATAGTAGATCTAGTTCCTTATGTTGACCATCTCCAAATGTTGACCAGTTTGTTGCAGTTCCCTGGGTGGTCAATTCACAGAGTTTCTACTATACTTTGAAGTTGTGTTGTGCAGATAAATAACACAAGCAAAGAATATTGCTCCTGACAGGCACTCACTTATTAGTAGTTATCATTGTATTATTATTGTAATTGTTATGATTGTTAAAATGCCCCAGGAATGGTTGTTATTATTACAAATGCCCCAGCAGGGGTGAAGACAGGGTGAAGGAAAGAGAGGTAGGGAGACAGACCTGGAAGGATGGGGAAAAGACAGTTTAGAATGGGAGTTTAAGAAGTAAAGATGAGGAGTTTTAAACTATTATTGCAAAAATCTGGCAGTGATGGGATTAAAAATATAGCACCAGGGTGAGAGTTAGATTGTGTAATTAATAGGAATACAGGTGAGAAGAGGCTAATGGGAAATGGCTGGATCTAGAAAAGAAAATAAAAGAACAAAGATAAGTGTGTCTGCAGGTATAATTAATCTATATGGGGGGAAGGAAATTGAAGAGTTCATTCCCTATGCTTGCTCTCTCTCTCTCTCTTTTTTCTTTTTTGTGAGACAGAGTCTCACTCCAAGCTAGAGTACAGTGACATCATTATAGTTTATGTCAACCTCCAACTCCCAGGCTCAAGTGATCCTTCTGCCTCAGCCTCTCAAGTAGCTGGGACTACAAGCACACACCACCACGTACACCTGATTTTCTTCAAAACCTTTTTTGTAGAGATAGAGTCTCACTATGTTGCCCATGCTGGTCTCTAGTTCCTAGGCTCAAGCTGTCTTCCTGCCTTGGTCTCCCCAAATCTTGGATTACAGGCATGAGCCACTGGGTCTACTTCTACTTCCCATTGTGTGTGTATGTGTGTGTGTGTACTTCAAAAAGATAAAGGAAAAAATAATACTAAATAATATTACCTCCTCTGCTTTCTCTTTTTTCTTTTCCTCCTGAACTTTCTCATACTTCTTTTCTTCTTCAGCCTTTTTCAAAGACTTGACTATTTCAGGATCAAGGAATAATTTTAAAGGGTCCTGTGAGATAAAACAATATAATCATAGCTTAGAGTATATAAGTATTAATAATTATTCATTCAAAAATGTTTAATGAGCACTAATCCTACCACTGGGTATTGTGCTAGTGATAAGAATGGTCCCTGCCCTTAACAGTTAACAGTTTCGTGGACAAGAAAATGCTATGGATGCACACAGTCACACAGTAGGCATATCTAACCTAGACCAGATAGTGGACAGGGGTAAAGGGGGGCTTGGTCAGGAAGATTTCCTGAAGAAGATAATATCTGAGTTTCTTCGTGAAGGATTAAGAGGGGAAAGAAGGAGGCACTAAGGAGTTCTAGGTAGCAGATATTCTATATGTATGATTGGCTCTGAGAATAAAAGTAGCTCAATAGGACAGAAACTAAGAACAGAACAGGTAAACGAACAGGTAAACAGGTAAAAGAACAGGTAAACGAACAAGGCACAGTAACAGAGGAAAGATCTGATTGTTATGCAGGGGGAGACTGGATTTTATTCTGAAGGCATCAATGATTGATCTGCTTTGCATTTTTAAACAATCACTCTAGCAACAGAAGAGTATATTTAAAGAAGAGGAAGGATAGAAGGAAGTAAGGGAAGGAGAGGGTGCATCTTGAATGACGTACAGTTTAGGGTTTAGGCCACTAGAGAAACAATGTGTTTCTTTGTTGATCTTCTGCCTCAATGATCTGTCCAGTTCTGTAAGTGTAATTTTGAAGTCACTGGCTATTATGATGTTGCTGTTCATTTCTTTGCTTAAATCTAAATAATTTGTTTTATGAATCTGGGAGCTCCTCAGTTAGGTGCATGTATATTAAAGATTATTGTATCTTCTTGTTGAACTACTCCCTTAACATTTTATATTACATATCTTATATATTAATGGTTAATATATACCAAATGCTGCAGAGAAATCAGGTTAAATATGGGATTGGAGATACTTGGATTTGGCATTAAGTAATCACTAGTGCCCTTATATTATTTTTAGAGTTTAAAGTGATTGTGATGGAAAGGAAAGAGAGAAAGAAGTAGCAGAGAAGGAGATGAGATTGAGGGACAGACATTTTAGCATGGGAGAAATGATCATGATTTACATTGTTTTTAGATTGATAAAATGGAACCATTAGGGAGGAAGATATTAAAGATATAAAAGAGAGAGAGGACACTGTATGTGAAATTAAGTGCTCAAAGGAAGAAATAATCTTGGGTGGGAAGACTGAGAGTAGAAGGGAAAGGAGCACAGCAGATTAAGTCTGGGGATGTGCCTTAGGAAGTGCCAGGGAGCTCCCACCTGCAAGCCACTTTTTCTCTTACAAAATCATCTACTAAGAGAGTGAGGAAAGATGAAGTGGATGACCTTTTCCTTAAAGGGGAGAAGAACTGTCAATGATCTTGCTTAGAACCAAAATTCCATTCTGTTCAAGTAAAGGGACAAGGATTAAGGACACTGATTGGAAAAAAGTTGAACTTTATCTATTGAAATCCAGGAAAAACCTGAATAATGACCAGTGCTAACATGCAGCAAATACCTCTTCTTCAAATAGGCGCTCCATTTCTTCTAACGTAAACAATATTATTTCTCTTCCTTTGATAGCAGAAAGGAGGTGAGAGCATGTGTTGATCCATTCAAAACATTCTCTCTGAGAAGAGATACAAGATTACTAAGCAGAAAAAAATCAGATTTTTCCAACTCATTCATTCACTCACTTTTATTGAGGAACTGCTAAGTATCCCTCTAAATATAACTCCCTTCAATTAACTTTATATCAGTTCACTTCAAAGATTTTTGCAGAGGTGACTTGCTATGAACAAAGAACTAAATCATATTATCTCTTATTGATAGGGTTTGGGATCTGGGTTGTAAAGAGATAGGGAGAGGTGAAGTGATATAAAACTAGATACAGAAAGATTATTGGGTTTACTAAGGCCTATGTGGCCTGTCTTAATAAACGTTATGGAACTCACATGATCAGCCTGGTCAATTTTATTATGCTTGCATAATAATAAAATAATAATAGAAATAGCAAACAATTATATGCCAGACTCTGTTCTAAGCATTGTGCATATATTAACTCATTTTATCTTCAATATGAGATATGAACTATTATCATACTCATTTCTTTTTATTTATTTATTTTATTTTTTAGACAGAGTCTCACTCTGTCGCCCTTAGTAGCTCACAGCAATCTCCAACTCCTGGGCTTAAGCAGTTCTCTTGCCTCAGCCTCCTAAGTAGCTGGGACTACAGGCGCCTGCCATGATGCCTGGCTCTTTTTTTGGTTGCAATTGTCCTTGCTGTTTTAGTTGGTCAGGGCCAGGTTTGAACCCGCCACTCTCAGTATATAGGGCTGGCACTCTACCCACTAAGCCACAGGCACTGCCCCACTCATTTCTTTTTAGATGAAGAAACTGAGGGACAGAATAGTTCCATATCTTGTGCAGGGTCATATATAGATATAGATATATAGTTAAGCATGATGCTTGGATTCTAATCTAGGTAGTCTGTACTCTTAACCACTATAGTAATAATATTTCCTCTGCCCCCAGTAAAATGAGATAAGAACATTTAAATGGCAAGGAGGAAGTTAATTGTAGCCAGAAGTCAATTTGAAGAGCCTCAGCTAGAGGCCTCATTTGAAGGCCTTATTTCCATTATGGTATTTCTTTGGTATTGAGAGGAGATATTTCCTTCTCATACATTCTTAGCAATGTCAGGTGCTGGTTAATGTGTCAGTGTTGGCATGCTAAAGGATATCTCAGAGATCCTTCTAGGAAATCAGCTGTTTATTCAGATTATGACTATACTCCAGTATATCAGTGATTCTAATTCGATAATAGGTGCCTAGAACATTAGAGATGGTCAATCTAAAAAGATATCTAGCTAGCGGCGGTGCCTGTGGCTCAGTGAGTAGGGCACTGGCCCCATAAATGGAGGGTGGTGGGTTCAAACCCAGCCCTGGCCAAACTGCCACAAAAAAAATAGTTAAGTATTGTGGCAGAGGCCTGTGGTCCCAGCTACTCAGGAGGCTGAGGCAGGAGAATTGCCTAAGCCCAGGAGTTGGAGGGTGCTGTGAGCTGTGATGCCATAGCACTCTACCAAGGGCAATAAAGTGAGACTCTGTCTCTAAAAAAAAAAAAAAAAGATACCCAGCTTACTGGGGACTATGTTTCTAGGTTTTCAGCAGTTGCTTTAGGTTAGGGGTATTTGACCTTTCTGTTTCTGCAGCACACTGGAAGAATAAGAATTGTCCTGGGCCACACATTAAATACACAAACACTAATGAAAGCTGATTGGCAAAATAAAAAAAGGTACGTACATACTTTTTGGGATATCTGACACTATAGATAAGCAAAAAAAGTCCTCACAAAATCAGCATGTAGCCCACAGGCCCCACAGGTTGGATACCTCTGCTCTAGTCCAGTATACTCTTATTGGATGCCAAAACCTGACACAGTGCCTCTGAGTCTCAAATAAAGACTTATATAGAACAAGCAATTCTCATTCCCAAGAGGGGATACTGAAACCAACTTCTTTTAGGAATAGGTATAGAGGTAAAGATCCTGAAAACTGAGTCCTCCTGGAAAATAGCCTCCTGAATTTAACTAGAGCTCAGCTGGATCAAGATATGCCAAAATCAGGTGGAAGGTAAATAGGGTCATTAACCACTAGACTGTCTTGGTGATCTTGGGGAACTAGATAATCCCCATCTCTTGAAGAAGCAATTTATCAAGGCTGTTATGATAGGAGAGTAAGAGCCATCAGTAAGTGTAATCAGAAACTCAAAAAGATGCTTATGTAGGAGATTACAACTTCAGAACCCTGTCCAGCAATACACAAATATCCTTGTCTGGAAAGCATTTGCTTGTAGGAAATTATTGCTAATGTTATCCAAATATCAGTCTAATAGGTCAAGTGTTAGAATGTGGCTGGATTGTGATACAAGTCACACAGAACCACCATATATGCATGACAAAGCTCCTCTGGAAAACCATCTTCCTCTTTTCACCTTATGGGATATGGATGAGGTTGTAATGAAGCCAGAAAAGCAGCCTACAAGATTGGAATCTGAGAAGCTAAGCTGAAGCAGTACAGCAAACCTTGTCTGCCTAGTTCAAATTTTTTCCTACATACCTTTCCCCCAGGATTATCTAATTAAGGTTTCTCAATAATTGTGAGGATATTTATCTCAGGAGACTTGAGGACATAGTCATACATAGACAATAGATGTTGTGATATCAGTAAAGGTTACTTTGATGATATGATGTTTCTTTAATGATTCTCTTAGATATCTTGTGAAAGTGAAAACTACACTTCTGTTGTTTAAACATTTTGCATTATTAGAATGAAGACTACTTTGATCAACCAGGATATAGGACACTAGAATAAGACTACCAACCAGTTTGGCCTAATTGACATTTATAGAACACTCCGTTCAATAACAGAATAAGTATTCTTTTCAACTGTACATAGAACAGTTGTCAAGATAGATCAGATTCTAGAATCTAAAATAAGTCTCAATACTTTGAAAAGGATCTTCTAAGTGGTAGCAAGGATGTTAATAACAGAAAGATTTCTGGGGCTGGGTGCAGTGGCTTATACCTGTAATCCTAGCATATTGGGAGGCTGAAGCAGGGGGATCCCTTGAGCTCAGGAGTTCAAGACCAGCCTGAGAAGAGTGAGACCATGTCTGTACTAAAAATAGAAAAATTAGCTGAGTGTTATAGCAGCCACCTGTAATCTCAGCTACTCAGTAGGATGAGGCAGGAAGATCACCTCAGCCCAGGATTCTGAGGTTGCTGTGAGCTAGGTTGACATAATGGCACTGTAGCCTGGGCAACAGAGTGAGACTCTGTTTAAAAAAAAAGAAAAGAAAGGAAGGAAGGAAGAAAGGGAGGGCAAAGAAAGACTTCTGGAAAATATCCATATCCAAATATTTGGAAACTAAATATACTTCTAAATAACCTGAGAATGAAGGAATACAAAAGAGGAATTAAAAAGTATTTTGAGTTGAATTAAAATGAAACACAACATATTGAAATCTGTGATGCAACTAAAACAGTACTCAGAAATTTTGTAGTACTAAATGCCTATATTAGGGGATAAAAAGGTCTCAGATCAATAATGTCAGCTATACCTTAAGCAACTAGACAAAGAAGAGGAAATTGAGAGTAAGTAGGAAAAAAGAAGTAAGACTAGAGTGGAAATTAAAGAGATGGAAAACAGAAAAATTATATGAAAAAAATTTTCATATAAACCAGGTGGCACCTGTGGCTCAAAGGAGTAGGGTGTCAGCCCCATATATGGGAGGTGGCAGGTTCAAACTCAGTCCCTGGCCAAAAAAAAAAAAGGAAGGGAAAAGAAAGAAAAAGAAAAAATAAAAATAAAAAGCTGGTTCTTTGAGATCAATAAAATTGGCAAATGTTTTATAGATCACTAAAGATAAAAAAGAAAAGACTCAAATTTTCAATAATAGGAATAAGAGAGTGGGCAACCTATAATTATTAAAACAGTAATAGTTGAATATTGTGAGCAATTCCATGCCAATAAATTAGACAACTTAGATAACACCACAAATTTCTTACAAGACAAAAACTACCAAGTGCACTCAAGAAAAAAGAAATAATAGCTCTACATCTGATAAAGGAACTTCCTTAAACCTATTTAAGAAATTAGACAGCCCTATATTTGAATAGCTCTATATTTATTAGCCAAAACATTCCCACAAAGCCCATATGGCTTCATGGGTGAATTCTACCAAACATTTAAGGAAGAAATAATGTATAATTCTACACAATTTTTTCCAGAAAATAGAAGAGTAGGAACTCATTCTAAGTGGCCAGTATTACTCTGATATCAAAATCAAAGATAACAACAAACAATATGTAATCAATATCTCTCATGAACATCAATGTCAAAATTTAAACAAAAATCTAACCAATTGAATTTTCAATATATAAAAAAGATACTATACTACATCATGATGGAGTGGCATTTACCCCAGGAATACAAGGTTGGTTTAACATTCAATTCAAAAATCAATCAATGTAATTCACCATATTGACAAACTTAAAAAGACAACGCATGACCATTTCAATAGACGCAAAAAGGGGAGGTGGAGTTTGATAAAATCCAACATCCATTCCTAACTAAAAAAAATTATTTTTTAGAAAGCATGGAATAAAAAGGAATTCTTTCAGTATGATATAGGGCATCTAGGGAAAACCTCTATTTAGCATTATACTTTAAGATGACAGAATAAATACTTTTTGCTTAATAGGGAACAAGGCAAGGGTATCTGTTCTCATTACTTTTATTTAACCTGGTACTGGAGAGTAGAGTTAGGACAATAAAAATAAATATATATATAGAAAAAGAAGAAATAAAATTGTCTCTATCTATAAATGATGTGACCATGTACATAGAAATCCCAAATAATCTGGAAAAAGAAACTATTTAGATGAAATAAGTGAATTTAGCAACATCACAGGATATGATACCAATGTATAAAAAATCAACTATAATTCTATATATTAGCAATGAATAATCAGAAATTGAAATTGCAAAACAATACTATTTACAGTAGCATCATAATATGAAATACTTAAAAATAAATCTGATAAGAGCTATACATTGAAAATAAACTAAGACATGTGTGAAAACCCCACACTGTACCCCAGAAGTGCATTAATGTACATAGTTACCATTCAATAATAAAAAAAAAGAAAATAAACTAAGACAAAGATGTAAAGGCATCTCAATAGGGAAAAGGACAGTCTTTTCAACAAATTGTTCTAAAACGACTAGATAGATATCCAAATGCCAAAAAATGAACTTCAATCCATCCTTGGCACCACATATTTAAAAAATTACTTTGAAATGGTAAAAGACATAATTATAAACCTAAAACTATAAAAGTGCTAGAAAAAAATAGGAGAAAATCTTTGTAATATTGTTATATAAAAATTTCCTGGCTTGGTGCCTGTGGCTCAAGCGGCTAAGGTGCCAGCCACATACACCTGAGCTGGTGGGTTCAAATTCAGCCTGGGCCTGCCAAACAACAATGATGGATGCAACCAAAAAATAGCGGGGCATTGTGGTGGATGCCCGTAGGCCCAGCTACTTGGGAGGCAGAGGCAGGAGACTGGCTTGAGCCCAGGAGTTGGAGGTTGCTGTGAGCTGCGATGCCACAGCACTCTACCCAGGGTGACAGCTTGAGGCTCTGTCTCAAAAAAAAATTTTTTTTCTTTAGATATAACACTGAGAGTAAGATCCATAAAAGGGGAAAAAAAAGATAGATTGAATTTCATCAAAATTAGGAACTATTAAAAGGAGAAAAGACAAATCACAGACTTAGAGAAAATCACATATCTGATAAAAGACTTTGGTATCCAGAATATATAAAGAGTTTTCAAAATCCAATAGTAAGAAAATAAACAAATCAACAATAAATGGGCCAAAAATTTGAAAAGACCTTTCACAAGAGAAGATATATGGGTGACGAGCACATGAATAGAGGTTCAACATTATTGATTATTAAAGAAATACAAATTAAAACCAAAATGACTTATGAGTACCTACTTTTTAGAAAGTCTAAAGACTGAGTGTACCAAGTATCAGTGAGGATATAAAGCAACTGGAACTATCATACACTAATAGGAGTAGTGTAAAAGTTGTTTCACTACTTTTAAAATATTGATATAGCACAGTTGTACATAGTTTGGGGGTATATGTGATATTTTGATGGAAATATATGTGTGTAATGAGCAAACGGGGGTGATTGAGATATTCACTGCCTCAAACAGCATCCTTCCATGAGTGAAATGCTTTACTCAGAGCTACTGCCGCCATCAGCCCTTTGCAACAACTGCAAAAAGAATTATAATTCTTCTCTCTAGCTATTTTGAAATATATAATAAATTATCATTAACTATAATTTCTCTATTGTACTATCAAATATTAGAACTTATTCCTTCTGTCTACCTGGATTTTCATACCCATTAACCACTTTGGAAGACAATTTGACAGTTTCTTTCAAAGGTAAATATACACATTCCATATAACTCAGCCATTCCATTCCTAGACATTAACTAAAGAGAAATGAAAGTATACGTCCATACAAAGACTTATACATGAATATCCATGGAAGCTTTGTTTGCAATAATCAAAAACAAGAAACAATTCACATGGCCATTAAGAGAGAATATATAAGTAAATTACATATACCCATATAATGAAAAACTACTAAAAAAACATAAACTTTTGATAAAAGCAATAATATACATGAATCTTAAAGTAATTTTGTTTAGTCAAAGAAGTCAGACAATAAAAGAGTACATTCTATATAATTCCATTTATATAAATTCTAGAAAATGAAAAATAATCATTAGTATTAGAAAGTAGACCAGACATTGCTTAGGGACAGGAGAAGGCAGGAAGGAGACAATACAAAGAGTCACAAAGAGACTTTGGTTATGTTGGATATGTTCTCTATCTTTATTACAATTACTTTTAAAAATATATGCATATTTTAGAACATAAAATTATTCACATTAAATATGTACAGTTTGTTTTATATCAATTTCAAACCTCAAAAATCTGCTAAAAGCAAAACAAAATTAAAGGGAAGACAGAATTATTACCTTCATCTGCTGTAGCTCATGAAGTTCCTTAGCAGCATCTTTCCGTGAGTGAAATGCTTTACTCAGAGCTATTGATGCCACCAGCCCTTTGCAACAACTGCAAAAAAATTATAATACAAATGAAAATTTAAAGAAAAACATATACATACACTCAGCAGAACCCGCTTATTGTTGGCTCCTCTTCTAAGTATTTAAAATCCAAAAATCCAGACATAGTAGAAATTTGTCACAGTGATTCAGCGGCTGCCTTCCCAAGGAGAATGTGTCCCTTTACCAACTTCTCACCCTTGTTCTCTTCCTCCTGTCCATCTCTCTCACTCTTGACCATTGATAACATTCAAATGAAATGAAGGGGAAAATTAGCTACATTATAAAGCTACTTCCCAAACTTAAAGTAATCTTAGGGACAGTACGCATATTAGTTAACAGATTACAATTTTTCAGACCTGATCTTTATTCAGTGGAAATCTTCTAGGTCTTCAGATACAAGTTTTCTTTTTTTTTTTTTTT
>NW_003852411.1:14223714-14236953 GCF_000181295.1 Otolemur garnettii
GTGGTTTTTGGCCGGGGCTGGGTTTGAACCCACCATCTCTGGCATATGGGGCCAGTGCCCTACTCCTTTGATCCACAGGCACCGCTCTGACCTTATTTTCTTTTGCTCACTATAGCACATTAACCTACTCCCTCCTTCTGTAGATTGGCTAAGGGTATTAATAACCCATTAAAGCTGCAGCTCCCAACTTTGTGTACTAAGGCATTCCAAGACTCCATGGCAAATTCACAAGGATGCTGAAACTGCCCTTACAGACTGATGAAGGAGTACAAGGCAAGAACTAGTGTAAGGGCCCCAGAACGGTGAAGGAACCAGACCTAGTTAAAATAATAATAATCAAACTCTGTGAAGAAACAGGCTTAGCTAAAATACAGGTAATAATCAGCCACTGTGTTTGCTTAATAATGGTCACAGTCCCCTTGTTTATTTCTCTATACTTGCTACTCTAGAGGGCACAGCTGGTAGTTATAAAGATTTTTAACTCTTCTACACAAATAACATCACCTTTCGGAGCCTAGAGTTAGTTTCTGAGATTTCTTTCAGGTCCTGCATTTCAGTGGATTGACTGACCCGATTAGGCCAAGGACCTGACTCAACTGGTCTGGAACTCTTCATCCAAGGCCTTACATTCCAATAACTAATAATTTTGCCCTAAAACCAGCCAATTAGCAAACCCTGGCTGACTAATCCTATGCTCACCAGTCTTTAAAAACCATATCTCCTCAATTCTCAGAGAGATGGATTTGTGAAATTTCTCCCATCTCTCTACTTAGCACTATGCAGAATAATACTCTGCTATAAACCAGAGCTATCCACTATCTTTGGATATTGGCTTTCTCTTTGGCAGCCAGCAGATGAACCTGGCTGGGCAGCAACAATACCAGGGGCTCTTAAATTGAGGGAAATAACAGTGATATGTGACATCTGCCAGACACAGCATGAACTTAACATAGTTCACAGTTTCAACGTTAGATGCACTATATAACTTTTGATGACATATTTTTTTGAAGCTGGTGTGAATGTTGGTTGTATGATAAAAACAAGTACTCTGAAAGTAATGTGGAACAGAGAGTGAAGGTGAAGTGTTCAATCTGTTTCCCCTGTTAGAGAAGTTGTAGGGTACCCAACAAGAACATGCATTCCATTAATATTTTAATTAAAAGAGCATGAAATAAAAGTATTTTCTTTCAATTTATGAATATTACTTTTCTGAACAGTTAGTAAATTATTAGGATGTTAAATATTTAGCAAGTTGTTTGAACTTAATAAACTTAATGGTGAGGTATTTCTTTTAGCTTAGGAGTATGAAAATACTGGAACTCAAAGAGCACAGTGAACAGAGCAAGTTTGGAAAACTTTGCATTACAATGTTTGCTGACTCTGGGTCCCAGAAACAAAATGCAGAAAACCTTATAAAATGCAAGCATTACACCATACTCTTCAAACACTCTACCTTCTTTTCTCCATTTGGTCAGTTCCTAAGTGTTTCTCTAGGCTTAAACATTATCTACTCTGAGAAGACTTTAATTTCCACTGGTTCTACTTTGCCTCTGTTTGATAGTACTTAGTACATAGCTCTATTATAATTATTTGCATATCTTATCCTCAGGTAACCTGTGTGTCTCCTTATAGCATGAGCCATCATTTTATCCCTCAATAGCACACATAGTAGTTAGCAGGCATTAAATGCTTAATAAGTGTTTGTTGAATGAATAAAAACAAAACATCCAAACTTCTTGTCTCTTTCTTTGCTGTTAATGACTTAAAGCAATATTGATTAGTGTATATTACATCTGAATTAACATATCTGGAAAAAGAGCAACCTTTTCTCCAGGAAAAAGATAAGTCTTTTTCACAAGTCAAAAATACTTCTCCCATACATTCCCCTAGCTATGCCCCTGCTACTTTTCAATAAAAGTAAATACATTCCTAACTATTCTTTCATATGGCAATGGTTTAGATGGTCATTAAAATAACTTATTTTTATTTAAATAAAATATTAGCCAATTTTTGGACCAACCTTATGAAATAAACACAAATAGATATTATCTTCATTTAAAAATATTAAAGAGATTAAATGATAGAATCAAGGTCATGCTCAAGAGACTCTGGGTGACTTAAAAAAGAACCAAGGTCATGCAATAAATCATAAATTTAAAATTAAAATCAAATTAAACACAAGAGTATCTTTTAGTTTCACAAAGTAATCATAGTGATGCCCACAGCTCAGTGAGTAGGGTGCTGGCCACATACACTGAGGCTAGCAGGTTTGACCCCAGCCTTGGCCTGCTGAAACAACAACAAAATAGCCGGGTGTTGTGGTGAGCACCTGTAGTCCCAGCTACTTGGGAGGCTGAGGCAAGAGAATAGCTCAAGCCCAAGAGTTTGAGGTTGCTATAAGCTGTGATGCCACAGCAGTCTATTCAGGGCCACAGCTTGAGACTCTGTCTTAAAAAAAAAAAAAAAAAGAAAGAAAGAAAGAAAGAAAGAAAGAAGAAAGAAAGAAAGAAAGAAGATATGTAACCATTATTTTTTTAATGAGATGGAATGAGAATAGAATAATTTTTATACTAAAACAGATTTACTGTGATTCTGATAGAAAATTCTTAAAAGGAATTTTATGATGAATTATATGTTTTCTAAGTTAACTTAAAAAAGTAATTAATGAAGTTTATACTTTGGAAAAAAGAGGGTGTTATTTTTCATAAAGGGTAGCAGCCTGTTGGGCAGTCATTCCAACAGGTTGGGGAAGCAGAGCCCCAGGTACGGGCCAGGCTGGTGCATCAAAGAAGAGACAGAAGGGAACAATATGTCCCATTGAGCAGGAAGGGACATATTCAAAAAGCTATGAGAAGACTCATGAATATTTATGAAGGGAAATATACACATGTAATTGTACTTTAACTCTCCTGACATGTCTGAGAATTCAGTTTTAAGGTATTTGTGGGGTCCTCTTGGCCAAGAGGGGTCCATTCAGTTAGCAGAGGGCTTAGAACTTTATTTTTAGTTCATATAAGAAAAAACTTGTTCCAAATTTTCAGAGACAATGAGTGGCTTTTAATCTTTTCAGGGATGATAAGTGGCTACTTTGCCTCTTCTAACTGATATTAAAAAAATGAAAAAGGATACTTATTTGTCCCTTCAAAATATAAGTGAAGTAAACAATGAGTAAAAGAAACACTATAGAGAGATCATTTTGAAAATGGACAGTTGGAAATATTTCTATCTGAGTTTGTTGTTGGAAATAATACAGAGCTCATCTTTTAAAAGTCTCAAATGTATATGTTCAAAAATCTAGAAGTAAATTTCTAATCCGTTTTAAAATCCTACAAGGAAAGTATTTCAAAAGCCTGAACACACTGTTAAAATACTTGTACAGAAATGCTCTACTGTCTAATGTTTTCAAGAACAACTGATTGACATTATGATAGGAAATTTTACTAGTCAATTAAAAAACTTGGCATAATTGACTGATGGAATAGAAGAATGAGTATTATTACTCAACAAATACAGTCAATAATGCACTTCTTCAATTTGGATTTATATTTCTTTGTGACATGAATTTTAATGATGGTAATGTCATTAAAAGCAAGTATTAAAATAAGCAGAACTTAGAAGCAGACCTTCCAATAGCTTTGCCACTAAGTATTAACCTGTGTTACAAAAAATTATGAAGCTCATTCAATCATATCTGTTTTTTGAACCAATACTAAAAATTATTTTAAAATACTATTTACTTTTTGACTTTTGTATACATTTTATAATATATAAAGTATATCAATCGACTGGTTCTTGAATATAAATTATAAATAGTAAGTTAAAAATTACTATTATTTACTCAAAGATTTTTTTGGGATAATGGTACAAAGATAAAAAATGTGTAAAGACCATTGTTTTAGACAGCTACGAGTAGAGAATAAGTTAAGGGGAAAAAGAAAAACAACAACAACAATAACTAGAGTAAGAAAATGGATCAGAAAGGAAAACAAATGTTCCAAGATATATTTTAAAAAAGAAAAAAAAAAAGAAAGAAAAATAAATGGTAGGTGAAAAAAAGACAAACTTTTCCATTTTTATTTTATTTTATTTTATTTTTTTGAGACGGAGCCTCAAGCTATTCCCCTGGGTAGAGTGCCATGGCATCACGCTCACAGCAACCTCCAACTCCTGGGCTCAAGCGAGTCTCTTGCCTCAGCCTCCCAAGTAGCTGGGACTACAGGCGGCCGCCATAACGCCTGGTTATTTTTTGGTTGCAGCCATCATTGTTGTTTGGCAGGCCCGGGTTGGGGATTCAAACCCGCCACCTTAGGTGTATGTGGCTGGCACCTGAGTTCATAACTTTGCAAGCTTTTTTACACAGATAAATTACATCATAATAATTTAGTATTAAAATAGAGGTATGGCTTGGCAGCCCATGCTCAGTGGTTAGGGCGCTGGCCACATGTACCCAGGTGGTGGGTTCAAACTTGGCCCAGGCCTGCTAAACAACAGTGACAACAACAACAAAAAATAGCTGGTGTTGTGGCAGGCACCTGTAGTCTCAGGTACTTAAGAGGCTGAGGCAAGAGAATCGCTTATGCCCAAGAGTTTGAAGTTGCTGCGAGCTGACAACACAGCACTCTACTGAGGGGGACATAGTGAAACTCTGTCTCAAAAAAATAAATAAATAAAATAAAGAGGTATATAAAAGCACTTTCTAAATAACCCTATATCATAAAAATTGAATTCTAGAATACAAAAAATTAAGTATATGATTCTATAGAGATAAATCCCTGAAGGTATTTTGCCAAAGAAGTGGTTTAGGTAGCACCATGAGATATCAACAATGTTCAAATATTCTTCCTAACTTCATTCAACAAATATTTACTGAGTCCCACTATGTGACAGGCACACTGCTATCCTTTTTCTTCTTCATATTGGTTGTCATAAGAATTTTTCCCAAGCTTGGTATGAATCCAGAGGATTCATATTCCCAGCCTTAACATAATTACTCCTCAACTCTTGGTAACTGTATGGTATAATATTTTAATAGAACTATAATATGTTTCATCAGTAGTATTCCCATATAGCATGATGTCCCCTGCCTTTCAAATTTCTAATTTAAGCAACATTAAAATGAATTCACTTCATGTTATCAATTTTGTAAGATCAAATATTTACACATTAAGTTTACTTATAATAAGAGATTCTTGTGTAAATTTAGATTACAAATAACACTAGGAAGTGGGAATGAATGTAGTAAACTAAGACACCCTTGAGAAATTATTATTTCATGTTGTGCTGGTTAAGAAGTCTACAGGTTTAGCTCTTCAGAATTAGGGAATAATTGTTATGGAATAATTCCATTTGTTCTAGTAATTACAGACCAATAGTATTGTGGCATCTTATCATTCCTGGTAGTAACATGTTTCTGCCATCCCTTCAGCCAGAAACGGACTGGCTGATATAAATCCTTAAAATGGTCACATCGCAGATTAATTCCATTGAGGAAAAATAATCAGCATACTGGTGGTGCCCGTAGCTCAGTGGGTAGGCTGCCGGCCATATACACTGAGGCTGGCAGGTTCAAACCTAGCCTGGGCCTCCTAAACAACAATGACAGCTGCAACAAAAAAAAAGCTGGATGTTGTAGCAGGTGCCTGTAATCTCAGCTACTTGGGAGGCTGAGGCAAGAGAATCACTTAAGTCCAAGAGTTTGAGGTTGCTGTGAGCTGTGACGCCATGGCACTCTACTGAGGGTGACACAGTAAGATGGTCTCCAAAAAAAAAAAAAAAAATCAGCAAACTGAGCTTCAGTAAAGAGCAGAAATAATAATTAGAACTCAAAAACTAACTACTCATCTCAAATATACCATTCCAGAGGCAGGGACTTTCTGAACTTAAAAATGCACTAAAAATCACTTGAGAAATTGTTATATGAGCTTCCATTTTGCCCTCCCTACCTCCTTCCTCATTGGACAGGGGAGGGCCTGGTTTTTCCTTGAAGAAAACCCCTAGACAAAGCAAAATACAACTTCACAAATCATTATGTACATACCTGGCGCTGAAGTTCAACGTTACCGTTGTTGATTTCATTGCTTATTTTCAAAAGCCAGTTTTGTATCATGTTAAATATATTTTCTTGGAGTACCCTGAAGGAAAAAAAGGTAAAATAAAAATACGTAATTTGCTTAAAGTATAAAAGTAACTATCAGTTAAGAGAAATAATTTCATGTGGCTCGGCATAGTAAACTTAGGTGTGACGATTATTTGAGAATTCAGGAAAAGATGAGTCAAAGCCTTGAATTACCTAGTATAAGGCCTTTCCTAACCCCCAGGTAGATAGCAACTGGTATGATGCACCTTGGGCAAAGCAGACCTTGCCTTCAATATTAGCTCTCTACTGCAAAAACTTACCAGCCTTTATATTCACTTCTGGGCCAGTAGGGTCTTCTAACATAATGAGAAGAGTGAAATTTTAAAATTCTCTCAATGATTGACTTCCAGCATATCCACATGAGCAGCCTGAGAGGCAAGGCTGGCTTACTACTCCCCAGTGAAGATGATGAAAAAAAATTATTTTAAGAAACCATTTAAAGCTTCTGGAAACAGTGCTAAAGATAAACAAAAACTGCAGACACATCTATTCAAGAAAACCTATGAAGATTCAGTAAGGCAAGAATCTATGGTATTTGAACCAAGCCCTCCCCTTCTCTTCCTCAGCTTACTGAGGCAGAAACTGCACTTTCAAATGGTGCAGGCAAGAAGAACAAAGGGCTCCCTCTCCCTCCAGGACATCAGGATTTCTTATTCTGTCCCCAACTATCTGCTACTGAATCTAGGTACTGGGCAAATGCAGTTGAGAAGTGGGGGCTCCCTTCCTCCACCCAATCCATGCTCATAGATGTCCATTCTCACACCCTCCATTCAACATCATATTGAGGTTATATCAGGGCAATTAGGCAAGAGAACAAAATCAAAGGCATCCATGTTTTTAATCCTACTCACAGGTAACATGATCTTATATATAGAAAATACTAAGGAATCCTTTAAAGTAATATTACAACTAATGAGTTCAAAAGGTTGCAGGATATATGATCAAGACACAAAATTCAACTGCATTCCAATATATGTCACAATGAACAATGTGAAATATTTTTAAAAGAATCCCATTTGTAATAATATCAAAAAATAAGGAATAAATTTAACAAAAGAAATATAAAACCTATACTCAGAAGACTCTAAAACAATATGGAAAGAAATTTTAAAAGATCCAAATAATTAGAAAAATACTCCATATTTAGATATGAGAAACTTAACATTTTCAAGATGGCAATAATCCATTCTGATGTACAGATCCAACAAAATTTTTTCAGAATACCAGTTGACATCTTTGTAAAAATAAGCTTATTCTAAAATTTATATGTAATGCCAAAGTACCCAGCAGGCCAAAATAATCCTGAAAAAGAAGAATCAAGTAGGAATCATTTTCCAATTTAAAAACCTACCAACAAAGCAAGTTATCAAGACAATGTACTAGTAAATATGGTACTAGCACAAGGTTGGCCATGTAGACCAATGTGATAGAATTGATAGTTCAGAAATAAGTCTATGCGTATGGCCATCTGATTTTCATCAAAGGTGCCAATACCATTAAATGGAGAAAGAATAGCCTTTTCAACAAATGGTGCTGGTACAACTAGATATTCACATGTAAAAGAATGAAGTTAGGCCTTTACCTCATACCATGTACAAAAGTCAACTAAAAATGGATCAGAGACTTTAATGTCAGTGCAAATTCTATAAAACTCAGGAAGAAAACAGAAGTAAATCTTTATGACCTTGGATTTGGCAAAGGATCCTTAGATATGACACCAAAGGCACAAGCAACAACAACAAAATAGTTGAACTTCATAAAAATTAATAACTTATGATCATTTAGACAACACTCTCAAGAAAGTGAAAATACAACCTATAGAATGGGAGAAAATATTTGCAATTTATATATCTGAAAAGGGATTTGTACTGTATATCCAGAATATATAAGGAATTCACTTAACTGAGTAACACTGAAAATACAAATGACCCAGCTAAAGTAAGGGCAAAGGAAATAAATAGACATTTCCCCTAAAGATAATAAACAAATAGCCAAGAAACACATGAAACAAGGCTAACTGTTAATCAGTCACTAGGGAAATGTACATCAAAACCACAGTGAAATACCTATTCACACCACCAGTACAGTTAGAAAGAAAATGTCAGATAATAGGCCAGGCACAATAGCTTGTGCCTATAATCCCAGCTCTTTGAGAGGCCAAGAAAGGAGGACCTCTTGGGGCCAAGAGTTCAAGACCAGCCTGGGCAACATAGCCAGACTCCAACTCTACAAAAAGTAAAAAAGAAATTAGCCCGCCATGGTGGTGCATGCCTTTAATCCTAGCTACTAGGAAGGTTGAGGTGGGAGGATCACTTAAGCCCGGGAGTTCAAGGCTGCAGTGGGCTATGATGGCATTGCACTCCTTCCTGGAAAACAGAACAGGTCCCTATCTCAAAATAAAACAAAACAAAAAGTCAGATTATAAGTAGTAGAGAATAAGTGGAAAAGTCAGAATCCTCATACACTGCTGGTATGAATATAAAATGGTATAGGTTTTCCAAAAGCACTTTGGGAAACAATCTGGCAATTCCTCAAATTGTTAAAGATAGAATTGCCTTATGATACAGCAATTCCACTCCTGGGTATATACCCAAGAAAAAACGAAAACTTATGTCCATCCACAAAAAGCTTGTTCATGAATATTTATAGCAAGATTATTCATCAACGCCAAGAGATGGAAATAATCCTAAAATCCAGCTATGGACAAATGGATAAATATGTGGTATATCTATACATAGAATACTATTCAGTCATAAAAATGAACTAAACACTGAAACATGCTGTACAACGTGGATGAACCCTAAAAACATTATGCTAAGTGAAAGAAGATAGTCACAAAAGATCAGGTAGTATGTGATTCCTTTCAAATAAAACGTCCAGAACAGGGAAATCAACAGAGATAGAAAGATTTGAGGACTGGGAGTAGGGTGGTAGAAGAGGATGAAGGGTAACAGAATGATAGCTAACGAATATAAAGCTTCTTTCCAAAATGATGAAATATTCTAAAATCGACTGGTAATGGTTGCTCATACCTATAAATATAATGAAAGCCCTTGAACCGTATACTTTAAGAGGGTGAATTGTATGATATGTGAATTATGTCACAATAAAGCTTTTTAAAATGTCTCACAAAAGAAAAAAAGAAATTATGGAAACTTACAAGCCAGAATCCATGTCTACATATTCTGGCACAATGCCAATAAGATTTAATAAGGAGTCCAACTGTGATTTCATTTCCTTCATTTTTTCATTAACTCCTCCCCATTCTTCAAGAGCTGTATGAGGATTCTCCAGGAGGGTTTCCAGCTTAAAACAACAGAAGTCAAGAGAACCAATCAAATATGGAAGAATTTTAGAGATACCTAGAAGAGTGAGAAAAGCATAAACTTTTAGAAGTATTTGCAAGATTACTACTTTAATATCATAAAACCCTATTGGGAAAGGCAGTTTTTTATTATCTTACAGCTTGCCTAACAGAAAACCTTACAGAGAGTAGTTCCTAAATAAATGTTTAGGAAATAAACACTGTATAATTGATGCTTTTAAGACTAATGGACTATCTATTCGATGACAATTTATATTTTGTGTCTTGTCTTCTCTAAGCTGAGAATCAAATGCATTAAACCAGAAACTATCAACTACAGTCTTCCGTGATAGGCATTAATTCACTAAGTTATTTTGTTAAGAGTACAATGATGATAAACAGCTTCTTTGTGCTTATGGGATAGTTAATGACAAAAATAAATACATAACAGTTCCTGAATCAGCTTTAAGATCATTGATCAGGTTTTCATGAAATTTAGAGTTTTTGTCTGGAAAAAGATTGAGTTTGGATCCTAATGTGGTTCCCTAAACAGATTCACTGTGGCATCATGGTAAAATACCCTCTCTTCATTTCATCTGCAAAATAAGAAATGAAAATGCTCCCATCTCAGAGTTTAATAAAGAGAAATAATTAAAAAGCAAAGTGTTTTTTCCTTTCTTTGATTAAATATTTTCATTGCCTTCATCAGAAATGTTTTGAACTTTTAGGAATATTCAAGATGATCTGTTAATTTCACCGTCACTCATCATTTTGACTTCCTCTATTTGCTACCTTATTTTTTTCTGCCTGCTCTATGCAATTATCCCTCAGTATCCAGGAAGAGCTCATTTCAGGGCTCTCCCCCCTTTTTTTGAGACAGTGTCTTACTTTGTCACCCTGGGAGAGTGCTGTGGTGTCATAGCTCATAGCAACCTCAAACTCTTGGGCTCAAGTGATTCTCTTGCCTCAGCCTCCCAAGTAACTTGGACTAGGCGCCTGCCACAATGCCTGGCTATTTTTAGAGATGGGGTCTCCCTCTTGCTCAGGTTGGTCTCTTGAGCTCAGGCTATCCACCCGCCTCAGCCTCCCAAAGTGCTAGGATTACAGGTGTGAGCCATCATGCCAGCCCTGAAGACCCTTTTGAATACCAAAATCCATAGATGCTTAAGTCCCTCATAGAAAATGACCGTGTTTTTGTATAACCTGTGCACATCCTCCTGTATACTTTACATCACCTCTAGATTACTTACACTACCTAATGCAATGTAAAGGTAAATAGTTGTTATATTGTGGGTTTTTTCACTTGTGCTATTCTTGTTTTTTACCCTGAATGTTTTCCATCTGTGGTTGGTTGAATCTAAAATATAAAACCTGAAGCAACTTTGGGCTGACTATCTTCTAATTGGCAGGTATTATCATTTTGTCTATAACTACATTATTACTGCTACAGAAAATTAAGATTGTGTTTTCCCATGTACAGTAGTTTTATATTGAATAAGAGTGCCAATCAATGCTGCCTGGGACATTGCTACCCAGGGTTGCCTGGAACACTTTACTGGGAAGGATTCTTAAGGAACACATGACACATTGAATCAAAGTGCTTAGATGGATTTTCAATATCTCTCATAGTAAACTCCCACAACAAATTCCCATAAGTTTGGTATCTTAAAACAACACAAATTGGGAATAGTGCATTTCTCTAACCATTATTCCACAGCCATGTCTCCCACTGACTCTTTCTTTTAAGGAGTCCAGGTTCTACCAGATAATACAGGATAATCTCCACATCTCAAGATCTCTTTGAGTATTATAGATGTTAACTCTTGGTCAGTTTCTTTATATTTAAGTCCTAATTTCTTATGAATTTCACTGTACATAAGATGGATCCATATATGCAAACATCACTTTTTAAATGATCCATCCATCAAATTCTACCTTGTAATATGGATTCTCGAATTAGTTCATCTGTTTCTATCTGCTTACACCACACTCTTCCCTTTTTTTCTTTTTTTTTTGAGACAGAGTCTCACTTTGTCACCCTCGGTGGACAGCTCACAAGAACCTCAAACTCATATATCTATAGGCTGCACGCCTATCTTCTTTGGTGAAATTTCTTTTCAAGTCCTTTGCCCACCTTGCAATGTATACAGCTATCATTTAATAAAAAAAAAAAACAAACCTCAAACTCTTGGGCTTAATCGATTCTCTTGTTTAAAGTATTCTGTTTTGTTTTTAATCTTTGCTACATTATACTTATTATTTTATTTATAAATTTCGTACCTATAATCATAAATAAGACACTGTCTATGAATTTATTTGTACTATATTTATTGTGTTTGATATCATACATGTAGTTATTTTGGCTTCATAAAGTAAACTGGAGAGTTTTCCACATTTCCTTTCAGTAAGGTGTTGAATTATTTAAGAGTCCTGAAATTATATATTCTCTTAATTTTAAATAAAACTGCTGCTGTGAAACAGGAAAAAAAAGGAAAATCAGCCATGATAGTGTCTCACCTCAGAATGTCAGCCAATTAGCAACATTCGTACTCTAGTGACCACACTGCCTAAAAGCTAGCCAATTAACAACAGTCTCGCTCCATAAACAAGGCTTCCGCAGCCAAAAGTAAACCAATTTCATTTCTTAAAGTTTCTTAAATAATCTTGTTTCTTAAATTTTTTTTGTCTCTAAACTCTAAGTTTCCATATAACCTATTTGTGAACATCCCTTACTTTGTTCAGAGAGGTTATACTTTGCATTACAGCTCTCCCCTCCTTAGTCAGCAAAGATTCAGGTATTACAGTTAGCAGTGGTTTATCTTCCTTAGACAAATAGAACGTGTGCGTATGTAGATAAATCTAAACAGATGTTGACTGTATAAAATAACAGAAAAAGATTGGGGTAGACCAACTAAGAACAAAATAAATTTTGAAATGTTTGGAAAGTACTCGTACATCTTCTAAATAATCTTGAGTCAAAAGAGAAGCCAAAATGAGGGTTTAAAAATATATCTAACCTAAATAATAAAAATTGTTACATATCAAAACCTGCATGATGTAGCCAAAGCTGGCTTCTTGTGATATCATTCTGTTGAGTTTCCTCCAACCTCCGAGTTTCCTCCAACCTCCTGTTTCTCTGTCTCTAGTCACCCTTGAAAATGTTGGGGATCCATTCTTAGCCCTCAGTTATTCCCATGCTATATATTTTCCCATGGTAGCTTCATCAGGATTCAGGGCTAGCACATATGCTGATGTCTCCCTATTTTTTTATCCAGAACTTCTCTCCCACATTACTGACATGCCTGTTAAATAAGTCCACTTAATTTGTAATAGCTATTTCAAGGCCAATATGCCAAACTAAATACATAATCTCTTCCCCAATTTTTCTTTCTCTTGTGTCTCCTAATCTTGGTGAATTGGATGACTAATTTACAATCTACATCAGAAACATAGCCTTCCTTTCTCGCTCACACACACATCCTATACATCAAATTTGTGGAGCCTACATTTTAAAAATCTCTCCGATTTTTCTCTCCATTTCTCTATTCACATGCCTTAGGTTAAGTCCTCTTCATTTCTCAATTTATTCTTATAATAAGTCCCTAAGTGGTTTCAATACAGCATTCTTCTAGTGGATTTTCCACTTGGTTGTCAGAGTGAGTGTTCTAAAATTCAATATAGTTTACTATGTAAATGCTGGGAATCTATCCACAAAGCAAAGCCCAGGTCCAAATGGCTTCACCACTAAATCCTATTAAATCCTACACTAAATCCTAAATTCAAAGAAGAATTAGCACAA
>NW_003852411.1:14237064-14239087 GCF_000181295.1 Otolemur garnettii
CCTCCCAAGTAGCTGGGACCACAGGCGCCCGCCACAACGCCCGGCTATTTTTTTTGGTTGCAGCCGTCATTGTTGTTTGGTGGGTCCAGGCTGGGGATTCGAACCCGCCACCTTAGGTGTACATGGCTGGCGCCTTAGCCAGTTGAGCTATAGGAGCCGAGCCCACAAACTCTTATAAAAACAGAAAAGGAAATCTTCCCAACCCACAAGGGACCAGGACCAAGTAGGATTTATTCCAGTAAAGAAAGGTTCAGAATAACATCTAAAAATCAATTAGCACAATATATCATATCAATAGAATAAAAAACAAAAATGATACAATCATTTCAACAGACGTAGAAAAAGCAGAATGGCAGGATACAAGATCAATATACAAAATTAATTCTATTTCAACACACTTTCAATGAACAATCTGAAAATAAAATTAAGAAAAATATTCTATTCACAACAGTATCTAAAAGAAAATAACATATTTAACAAAAGAAGCACAAAATTTACTTCTCGGAAAACTATAAAATACTGTTGAAAGAAACTAAAGAAACTCTAAATAATTGAAAAAATAAATATCCATGTGCATGGTTAGAAGACTTAACATTGTTAAAATGCAATACTCCCCAAACAGATCTACAGCTGTAACACAATTCCTATCAGAATCCAAACTGGTTCTTCATAGAAATTGATAAGTTTGTTCTAAAATTCATATAGAATTGCAAGGGATCCAAGATAGCCAAAACAATCATTAAAAAAAATAAGGCAGGAGTAATCACATTTCTTGATTTTGAAACTTACATAAAGCAATAGTATTCAAGGTAGTGTGACCCAATAACAGACATACAGATCAATGGAATAGACTTGAGAGTACAAAATAAACCCATATATTTCTGCTCAACTGATTTTTCATCAAGAATGCTAAGATGGGGCAGTGTGGAGCTCAGTGGGTAGGGTGCCAGTCACATACACCAAGGCTGGCGGGTTTGAACCTGTACAGGGCCTGCTAAATAACTGACAATTGCAACAGAAAAATAGCCAGGCGTTGTGGTGGGAGCCTGTAGTCCCAGCTACTTGGGAGGCTGAGGTAAGAGAATCTCTTAAGCCCAAGAGTTTGAGGTTGCCATGAGCTGTGACGCCATTATACTCTATCCAGGGCAACAGCTTGAGACTCTGTCACAAAAAAAAAAAAAAAAAAAAAAGAATGCTAAGATCCTTGAATAGAGAAAAAATTGTATTTTCAACAAATGGTGTTGGGACAACTGAATATGTGCATGTAAAAGAATGAAATTGGAACTTTACCTCATACCATATATGAGACTTAACACAAAATGGATCAGATGCCATTACAGACGAGCAAAACTATAAAACTCTTAGAGGAATCACAAGGGCAAATATTCGTGACTTTGAATCTCACAAAGAATTCTTAGATATGACACTAAAAAAAGAAAAAAAAGATATATTGAATGGACTTCATCAAAATTTAAAAAAAAAAATTTTTTTTGAGACAGAGTCTCACTATGTCACCCTCAGTAAAGTGCGCTGGCATCACAGCTCACAGCAACCTCAAACTCTTGGGCTTAAGAGATTCTCTTGCCTCAGCCTCCAAGTAGCTGGGACTATAGGCAGCCACCACAACGCCCAGCTATTTTTTGTTGCAGTTGTCATTGTAGCTTTAGCTGGCCTGGGCCTACTTCAAACCTGCCAGCCTCGATGTATGTGGTTGGTGCTGTTGTAACCACTGTGCTATGGGCACAGTGCCAAAATTAAAAATTTTTGTACTTAAATCTACACTATCAAGAAAATAAAAAGTCAACCCACAGAATAGGACAAAGTATTTACAATTCATGAATCTGACTTGTATCCAGAATATATTAAGAACTCTTATAAATCAATAATAAAAAGACAAATAACCTAATTAAAACATGGGCAAAGATCGGCGCCTATAGCTCAACCGGCTAAGGCACCAGCCACGTACACCTAAGGTGGCGGGTTCGAATCCCCAGCCCGGACCCGCCAAACAACAATGACGGCT
>NW_003852411.1:14239247-14265017 GCF_000181295.1 Otolemur garnettii
AAAAAAAAAAAAAAAAAAAAAAAAACATGGGCAAAGAACCATTAGTATATGTGAGGGGAGGGTGTTTTACATTTATATTAGAGCAAGTTACTAAGTGGCTCATAATAAAGGATTTTTTTCTAAAAGTATGTTACATGGACCACTTAGATCAGAATCACCTAGGAAGCTTCCTAAAATTGTTGGTTGTGGGCATCTTTCTAGACACAGTGTACCAGAATGAATGGATTGCAGGGCTCAGGAATCTGCATTTTTCACTAAATCCCTAAATTAATCACACTAAAGTCTGAGAACCACCCATGTAGAATGCTAACATCTCATAGGCTAATATCTCGCATGATCTATTGTCAACTGGTGGACATCTGTCTAATACAAGCAATCACAGTGCATAACATTGATAATATATAATATCTACCAATGTTTTACAATGGTGTGTTCTCTAGTAGTATGAAAATTTCCAATATTGCTTTTCTTCCTAATGTGTATTACAAACCAATAGCAAAAATATCAATATTTTTCTAACTTAGCAAAAATAAAAGACATTGGCAAAGGACCAGAACAATATTTCTCCAAAGAAGATATACAAATGTCTAATAAGCCTTAAAAGATGCTCAACTTCAGGCTTGGCTCCTGTATACAGTGGTTACGGCGCTGGCCACATACACCGAGGCTGGCAGGTTCAAACCCGGCCCGGAGCCTGCTAACCAACAATGATGACTGCAACAAAAAAATAGCCTGGTATTGTGGCAGGTGCCTGAAGTAGTCCCAGCGACTTGGGAGGCTGAGGCAAGAGAATTAGTTAAGCCCAAGAGTTGGAGATTGCTGCGAGCTGTGACGCCATGTCACTCTACTGGGGGTGACAAAGTGAGACTCTGTCTCAAAAAAAAAAAAAAAATGCTCAGCTTCATTAGTCATCAGGAAAACACAAATCAAAATCACAATGAGATGTTATTTCACACTCTCTTGTAAGGCTACAATTAAAAGGTAAGATAACAAGTGCCAGCAGGAATGTAGAAAAATCAGAACCCTCATACAATGCTGGTGGGAATATAAAATAATGCATTTATGAAACACTGTGGCACTTTGAAAATACTGTGGCAGTCTTTGAAAAATGAAACATAGAGTTACCACATGACAAGGAATTCTACTTCAGGGTATATGTCAGAACCCTGTTGCTTTTGAACCCCTACCTGGTTTGAAAGCCTACTGGGCAAACTACACCGAAAATAAAAAAAAATCACACCAGTTTAAAACATAACGTCTGAGAATGTCTGGAGAAGGCTTACATGAACTCAGGCCGAGTAAACCAAACAATCCCTCTATGGCCTCCTCAGAAGGTTTGTACTGATTTCCAACAAAGGTGCTTATGCAAAATGTAAAAATGCCAAAAGATAAGTTGAAAGAACCCCAAATCCTCAAGAAGACTGGATAGAGAGAGAGGATGCATAAACCATAGGGAGTTGTTAACAGACCAAACAACTGATGGTATATTTAGAAAGGGGTTGGGAGAAACTAGTTCTATAGGGGAAGTAAACCGCATTTCCTAATCTAACTACATATCAAAAGTTCAAAGAGCTTAATACTCTGGGCTCTTTCCATCTTCCAGTGGTTTTTTTTTTGAGACGAAGCCTCAAGCTGTCACCCTGGGTAGAGTGCCGTGGTGTCACAGCTCACAGCAACCTCCAACTCCTGGGCTCAAGCGAGTCTCCTGCCTCCACCTCCCAAGTAGCTGGGATTACAGGCGCCCACCACAACGCCTGGCTATTTTTTGGTTGCAGCCATCATTGTTGTTTGGCAGGCCCAGGCTGGATTCAAACCCGCCAGCTCAGGTGTATGTGGCTGGTGCCTTAGCCACTTGAGCCACAGGCGCCGAGCCTCTTCCAGTGGTTTTGATGAGCCCCCAGAGATTGCTGGTCTGCAAGCTTTCCCACTGGATATCCCAAGATTGAGGCAGGGTACCTCACTGAGAAATCAACCTATCCCTCCCCCTCCCCATAGTTATATATACAGAAATGTGTACACAGATGTGTATGTTATTAATAGCATTATTCATAGTAGCCCCAAACTGGCAACACAAAAGTCAGTCAACAGATGAAATGACAAACAAAATGTGATTTATACATACAAAGGAATATTAGGTCGTAAAAATGAATGAACACTGATATGCACTAAAACATGGAAGAACCTTGAAAATATTATGCCAAGTGAAAGAAGCTAGTCACAAAAGATCACACAGCATATGATTTCAATCATATGAAAGTCCAGAACAGGGCAATCTATAGAGACAGAAAGTAGATTTAGGACTAAGGCAGATATGGAGGTGTGGATAAAGGGTGAGAGCTAAAGAGTAAGAGGTTTCTTCTGAGGTTTATTTTGATGAAAGTATTCTAAAATTGACTGTGGTTAATAGATGCATGTCTGTGAATATAGTAAAAAATCATAGAATCATGCACCTGAAGTAGGTGATTATAATGTAAATAAATTATATTTCAATAAAGTGATGCTCAATGCTTTGCTTATTTTGCTTGATTTTGGATACTGTATGTATATATTACTTTTATTTTAAACATTAATTATATTAAAAATAGTTACTTTTACTTTTTTTGAGACAGAGTCTCACTATGTTGCCCTTGGTAAAGTGCTGTGGCATCACAGCTCACAGCAACCTCCAACTCTTGGGCTTAGGCGATTCTCTTGCCTCAGCCTCCAAGTAGCTGAGACTACAGGTGCCTGCCACAATGCCCAGCTATATTTTGTTGCAGTTTGGCCATGAGGCCGGCACCCTACCCACTGAGCCACAGGTTCCACCCAATAGTTCCTATTGAAATGCTTTATAATACCAAGAAATCTAATTATCATGTTTTTTTTCTTACCATTGTCCCCATTTATTCTTATTTCAAATTCTTTGTAGAGTCTTAGTATGATTTTTAATATATCGTCCATCTGCTTTTGCTCTGCTGGCATCTCTCCCTCCAAACTTCTATGGCGACCAAATATCGCAAACCCAATATCTGACCAGTTTTCCTGTAAATGTTTAATAATCTTAAGAGTATCGTATTTCGACAGTAGAGCATCTCCAGTAAACTTTTCTTTCACATCATTCAGTCCCTAAAGAGTGAAAAGGAGGGCAAAAATTAACACATTGTTCAGTAATAATTTTATCAGTCTACTCAGATCCTTATTCCTCAGTGACTTCCAATTGTTTTGTAGTTGTATATCCTATTATTATTCATAACATTTTTTCCACAGATACAGTATGTGACATATATTTTGAAAATTAAAGTGAATTTAAATTAATTTCAATACTCTCTGAGGTAACTCATGATTTACTAAGATAAAGATCATTATATTAAATCCTATGTGAGTAAAAAATTAGTGACAGGCAATTAAGCACTAGAGAACTGAGCATATTTAATTACTACTTGCTTTAGTAAGGGTGTAATATATCTGTTTACATAATCTCCACTAGATTGGGAAAGTTCCAAGGATGTACAGGTTATATTTTATTTATGTATCAATAAATATTTCTGGAAAAAATAAAATACAATTTATACATAAAGCTTGCCATTATTGGTTTCTCAGAAAATGGAAATATCATTCATTAAAAGTTATCAGTATAGGGAGGCAATATAAAAGATAATTAACAGTAAGAATTTTGGTATTGGAGAGACCTGGACACAAATGCTGACTGTGCCACTTACTGTTTATAGACAACTTAGGTAAACTACACAATATTCTGAAGCTTTAATTTCCACATTGTGAGAAGGGGATACTGCTGGGGGTACTGCTGGCCATAAGTAGTACGAAAGGTAACATATGGAAAACATTTTCAGCTCCTGACAAAGAGTTAGTGCTTAATAAATGAGTTATTATTATTCCTAATGAATAAGAAGCATGGTTTTTAAATTGTATCTATGCATATCAAAACTGCCAGATAAACAGTAAAAAAGTCATTAACTTGGTATATTGTATATAGAACAGCAAACATCTTCAATTCTGAGCATATTCCACTCAAGTCATTCCAAAAGAAAAAATGGTTTCTTGGGATCTACATAAGATTCATAAAGCCATGAATTTGATATTTACTTTGGAAGTATTTCAGTGTCATATATTTTCCTTTGTTAGATTACTATAACATGAAAGTGATTTGATTAATAAAAACTAATTTCAAAGCTCAAACCCTTTTAGAAAGATTTTATTAATGGATAAAGAAAATGTGATATACACATATAAGGGAATGTTATTTAGCCTTAAAAAACAAGAAAATTCTGAAGTATACTACTGAAATATGAACCTTGAGGACATCATGCTGAGGGAAATAAGCCAAGCACAAAAGGAAAATATTGTATTATTCAACTTACATGAGGTGGCTAGAGCAATCGAATTCATAGAAAGTAGAGTTAATGATTGCCAGAGACTAGGAAGAGGCAGACATGGGGAGTTACTATTTAACGAGTATAGGATTTCAGTTGGGGAGGATGAAAATGTTCTAGAGATGGATGGTGGTGATGACTGTACAATAATGTGAATGCAAATAATATGGCAATTTTTTTTTTTTTTTTTTTGTAGAGGCAGAGTCTTACTTTGTTGCCCTCGGTAGAGTGCCGTGGCATCACACAGCTCACAGCAACCTCCAACTCCTGGGCTTAGGTAATTCTCTTGCCTCAGCCTCCTGGGTAGCTGGGACTATAGGCACCCGCCACAACGCCCGGCTATTTTTGTTGTTGCAGTTTGACCAGGGCTGGGTTTGAACCCACCACTCTTGGTATACGGGGCTGGTGCTCCACCACTGAGCCACAGGTGCTGCCCATAATGTGGCAAATTTTATATTAATATATATTTCACAGTAATAAAAAAAGATGTTATTAATTTTAAAAGTCCAATTTTCCTTAAAACAAAAGTCAGATGCAAGAGAGGCACTAATGTTACTTATGTCTTGACAAATAAGAGAATCATAACTACCCTCACTGCCACCCATCTATCTTTTCCAAATTTCTTTTCTAGCAACCTAACTTTATTTGGCCTCCAAATCTGAAATAGAAATGAAAATACTGAAGCATATATATATAGAGAGAGAAAGAGAGAGAGACAGAGTCTCACTATGTCACCCCCAGTAGAATGCTGTGGCATCACAGCTCACAGCAACCTTAAACTCTTGGGTTTAAGCAATTCTCTTGCCTTAGCCTCCTGAGTACCCGGGACTATAGGTACCCACCACAACACTCAGTTATTTTTATTTTATTTATTTATTTTGCCGTTTTTGGCCAGGGTCAGTTTTGAACCCACCAACTCCAGTATATGGGGCCGGTACCCTATTCCTTTGAGCCACAGGCACCACCCACCCTGCTATTTTTAGAGATAAGATCCTGCTCTGGCTTAGGCTGGTCTCGAACTCATTAGCTCAGGTGATCCATCCACCTCAGCCTACCAGAGTGCTAGGATTACAGGTGAGAGCCATTGTGCCCAGCCTGAAAATACTGAAGTATATTTTTAAAAGTCCTGGTGGTCTTATAGGTAAGGAGTGTTAGTTTCACAGCCAGCACTTTGATTACCAAACTATTTATTAGAAAGTCTTACCTTTTGCCACTGCTTGAAGTCTAAAAGAATTAATTCAAACACATTTGCCTTATTAGGGGACAAAACGAATGTAACACTGAAAGAAGAAAAGATAGTAAGAGAAAGGCCTCAGCACAAGGCATAAACTTAAGTCTATACACGAAACAATTAATATGATGTTTCTCTACAATGATTTTCAAGTACGTGTTCCAGTTCTAGCCGCTCTCCCCATAGGCATTGCATTTATCTTTAAAATTATAAATATAAATTCAGACTCTAATCAGACCCAAGCAACTAAGCTATAGGGCGATGCTCATGATAGTATTTTTTTAAAGAGTGGTCTCTGAGTCTTGAGAATTCAGAACTAGGTCATCATGAGAAGAATTTATGTTGAACACAGCTCCTAAAACATATAAATAGAAAGGATGCCAACAGCATCAATAAAGGGTCAAGTTTTAAGCGTCCCAACTATGGCAAAAAAGAGTTTTCTTTAATTGCTATGAAGTTTCACAAGGTGAAAGCTATTGATAAAGAAGTTCATGAGGAGAAAGAAGAGAACCACAGCCACCTATGCTCCTCTCCCACTAAGTGTCAACAAACAGCAATGAGCACATAGCAGCAGCAAACAGGTCGGAGATGTACAGCTTCAGCTTCTAGAACAGTGTTTTCAATCTTTTTTATTTCACAGCACACTTGAACCTATAGTTAAACTTCCAAATCACACTTAAGTGATGTTGATAAAAAAAAAAAGTTAAAAAAAAGTATACTTACTGTGCTTTGAACTTCTTTAAAAAACAATGATCTTTAAAATTTTTCATGGTACACCTAAGGTCCTCTCACAGCACACTGGTTGAAAATCACTGTTCTAGAATTTCCAAATCTAATTTAGAAAGCCTTTAGTGGTTATGAAAAACTGAAACCTAGAGGCACCTGTAGCTCAAGTGACTAAGGTGCCAGCCACATACACCAAAGCTGGCGGGTTTAAATCTAGCCTGGGCCTGCCAAACAACAATGACAACTACAACCAAAGATGGCCGGGTGTTGTGGTGGGCGCCTGTAGTCCCAGCTTCTTGGGAGGCTGAGACAAGAGAATCGCTTAAGCCCAGGAGTTTGAGGTTGTTGTGAGCTGTGACACCAGCTCTCTACCCAGGGCAATAGCTTGAGGCTCTGTCTCAAAAAAGAGAGAGAGAGAAAAAAAAAAGAAAAACTGAAACCACTGTTCTCAATCTGAAATGGAAATTGTACCCACATGTGTCTCCTCAACAAAGTATATTAAAGTCTAAAAGAACTTTAGTCTAGTCCAGCCCACAGCCAAAGTATAGATTCCCAGTAACCCTGACTGTGATTTAAGCATTTGGCCTCAATGTAGCTACTTTATTTGTAGCTTCTTCCACTGTCAGATTTCTCTAATCATTACAAAGTATAATATTCAATCAAAATCACTCTCCCTGTAGCTGCCACCATTGGTTTTATTTCTCTCCACATGTATTTGCAGATGCTCAAGTTTGCCAATAGTAATGACACAAGTTGACTTTATTTTTAAAAGAGCTAGACGTATCATGTTTTGCCATGTATAATGCATGCCCATGTTTTGGGCCCAAACTTTGAGGAAAACCCCCCTTGAGAAAGTAGCCTGCCCTCAGGTGGAAGAAACACATCTGGGGAGGGCTAATGCTCCCCAAATAAATATGCAGATCACACTACCCTTCCACAGCATCCCACTCTGTGAAACTTGCCCCTTCCCTCTCTCCTGGGAGCCCTTCCCTCCCCATCACATCAGAGCCATGGCTGAGATGATCACGCAGGTGGCCAGCAGGCCGGGGCCTTCTGAGGCCTTTTGGCCAGCAGCCAGCCAGGGGCGTCCTTAGGGCCTCCATTAGGGCTCCTGGTCCTTTCCACGTGGCCCACCTCACCAGCCCGCCACCATCCTCTCCCTTGATTGTGGTGCTCAGCAGAGGTTGCTCTGGTCTGCTCCCACCAGATCCCAGATCCTTCTGGATCGGAACATCACGTGCCCACCAGGCCCAGGCAGGACGGTGCAGTGTCCAGCAGGCCTCTATTGGGCTCTCCTGCTTTAAGCTGTCCTATTAATGTATAATGAGCATCCTTACTTTTCCTCAAAAATTTGGGCAAAAATGTGTTCATTATACACAGCAAAATATGATAAATGGAGGCGGCAACAGCTGGGCAGGGGTTCAGGATGTACTACAGAGATACTAAGCACTAGAAAGCACAGGACTATTCAAGGTCCTCTCAGGATTGTGCCCTCATAAAGACTGCTGGTTACCTCCCCAAGATCATTATTAGAGCAATGGGAAGGTAAAAGAGAGAAACAGAATTGGACTGTTATCAGACATGATATAATCAGAAAAACAGAACATTCGGTGACTCACGTAGTATTTTTGAAATGCTCCTGCCATTTGCTAAGGCCATCCCTAACAATTTGCAATGTCTTCCTTGTAATCTCTTCAGTATGTTCTATCTCCTCTCTATATTTATTCACTAAGTTTTTCCATTTGTGTGTCAACTTCTGCAACAGCGCAAGGTCTGCAGTGTCCTAGATAAAAGTGCATGGAATTAAACAAATTGTTCATTTATTCATGAATATGTAAATATTCGTTAACATACACTGGGCCATGATTAATACTGTAATACTAGAGAAATCATAAGGAATGAATCAAAAAATTGAAGATAGCTCTTTTTCAAAATATCATCAGTAATACTACTACACAGTTCATTTGGTGACAGTTTTTCCATGATACATAAAGTATTATAGACAAGATTATTTCTTCCTTGTAACACACACCCCGTTTTCCCACAGGACTTTCACAGGAGTCATGTGGTGCACTAGAATGAAGAGGAACCACAAGGCCAGGTGGAACCAAATGTGAATCCTAGTCATGACTAGCTGTGTAATGAAATTTGTCATTAATTTCTATTATTCATAAGATAAAGACCTTAATGCCTATTTCACAGGAGTGTTTTCAGAGTTAAATCAAATGACTAGTGTACCTGGCTTTACTCAGTAGAAACACACTAAATGCCAGTTCCTCCCCTTTCCTCCTAGTGTATTGAATGAATTGTCCCCCAAAATTGCATATAATGCATGGATAATGTGCAGGTGTCCTCAAACTACAGCCTGTACATATGTGGCCCACCTAGGACATTTATCCGGCCTGCCGGGTGTTTTTGCCGCCACTGCCTGTCCTGCTTAGCAGCCGACTCATCCCAGGGCCCACAGTCCGGCCCTCCAATGGTCTGAGGGACAGTGAACAGGCCCTCTGTTTAAAAAGTTTGAGGACCCCTGATGTAACTAACTCCTTCAATAAATATAGCTACTTACTTTTCTTTAGTTGAAGCACTAATAAATATAACCGTAATTCTATGAATGACTTTGTAGTATTAATAAACTCAGATAAATTGCTTTAGTTAGGATAGAAAATGAATATAAGGAATTAAGAACCTTTATTCACCTTTCCTTAGATTTTTCATTCTGCACACAATGAAGCACAAATATAAAACCATGTTTCAAAATCTGTAAATTTAGCAAAGATTTCTTATAGTCTCAACCCTCAACATTTGCAGTCTTTCTTGCTATAACTTAAGCTTTACCTTAGTTGTCAGCAGGATGATGAAATGCTTAGTGTGTTTATCCCAGCCTTTTTCATTGAGGTAAAGTCTTTTAGCCAATACGACGTTATTTCTATCAATTACCTATAAAAATAATGTACTATAATCAGGAGCCTAAAACATTAACAAACCATTATAATTTATTACACTGGTTTCATATATTAATTTCTCATTGAATCATTAACTTAACCAAAACTTCTTGTTTAAATCATTATCTACTATGAATTACAAATTCATGTTTTCAAAAACTACTAAATTGGAACCAAATAATAATATATAGCAGAAGTTCTCATACAACTTAATCTCCATACCCCTTTATACTCAAAACTGAATGAGTAGGGCGGGGCCCATAGCTCAGTGGGTAGGGCAACAGCCACATACACCAAGACTGGTGGATTCAAACCTGGCCCAGGCCAGCTAAAATCAACAATGACAACTGCAGCAACAAAAAAAAATAGCTGAGCATCGTTGTAGGCACCTGTAGTTCCAGTTACTTGGGAGGCTGCGGCAAGAGAATCGCTTAAGCCAAAGAGTTGGAGGTTGCTGTGAGTTGTGGCACCACAGCATGCTACTGAGTGAGACTCTGTCTCAAAAAAAAAAAGAGTACTCCAAAGTACTCTTTTATTTGTATGGATTGTATCTATTGATAGTTACTATATTGGAAATTAAGCTAAAATTATTAAAAATATGTATTTATTAATTCACTTAAACATTAAAAAATTATTATATATTAACATAAAGAGAATTTTGTGAAAAAATATATTTTTAAAAAAAAAGTGAAAAGGTATTTTTGTTTCATGCTATTACAAATGTAAATGCCTGTCTTAGAATAGAGTTGGATTCTCACGTTTTCTTTTGCATTCAATCTGTTGCAATAGCCCACGTGAAGTAGCTTCTCAAAAGGTCCACTGCATACTCATGGGAGAATACGAGTGAAAGAGGCAAATAACATTTTAATATTATGATGAAATTAGTTACAATCCCATGGAGCTTCTTAAAGGGGCTCACAGACTTCCATGGAGTCCCTGGACCACACTTTGAGAAATACTCATACATGGATATCAAATCAATTGTACAAGCCCGGGCCTACTAAACAATAATGACAACTGATGACAGCTGCAACCAAAAAATAGCCAGGCGTTGTGGCGGGTGCCTGTGGTCCCAGCTGCTTGGGGGGCAGAGGCAGGAGAATTGCTTGAGCCCAGGAGCTGGAGGTTGCTGTGAGCTGTGATGCCACAGCACTCTACCCAGGGTGACAGCTTGAGGCTCTGTTTCAAAAAATATATATATCTATTATATATATGTTATATTCTATAACATCTAGAAGTGCAAGTTATTTTTTGAAACATCACAGATTGATATTGAGCAAGTTATTTTTTATTAATATTCTTTTAGAGGCTGGGTGTGGTGGCTCAGGCAGGAGAATTGCTTGAACTTAAGAGCTCAAGACCAGCATGAGCAAAAGTGAAAGCACATCTCTACTAAAAATAGAAAAATTAAGCTGGGCATAGTGGCAGGCACCTATAGTTCCAGCTAGTCAGGAGGCTAAGGCAGGATTGCTTGAACTTAGGAGTTTGAGAATGCTGTGAGCTATGATGATGCCATAGTACTCTAATTCAGGTGACTCAGTGAGATTGTCACAAAAAATTTTTTTTTCTTTTATAATGTTTTATATCCTCATGTCTAGATGTGTTTTATAATCAACTTGACCCTAAAAATAAGATAGCTCTTGATATTTATTTTTAATAGAATTATATTGAATTTATAAATTAATTTGGAAGGAATTGACATTTATACAATATTAATTATTGTTCTGAATTGGTAATATATCATATAAGTCTCTTTAATTTGTTTTCTTTTAGGTTCTTTAATACAGTTTTAGAGTTTTCAACAAATAGGGCTTGTCCTTTCTTAAGTTTATTCATTCTCTGCATTTTTAATTGCTTATTATTGGTATGCAGGAATCTGGGTTTTATATATTTATCTGGTATCCAGTTACCTTATCAAAAGCTAATTACTTCAAGTAATCTTTACATTGATTTTTCCAGTTTTCTGAGTAGTTGATTGTATAATCAGCAAATAATAGTGATTTTTGCAAGTTCTCTTTAGGATTTATACCTCAATTTTACTTGCATTTCATTACTGAATTAGAGCCTCTTGTGATACTAGAAATCTCTCCTCTCTTGAATGGGAACGCCTCTAGCATATCCCCATTAATGCTCTAGATTTATAATAATTATCTCTTGAATCAACAAGTCTTGAATCCACCAGCCATTGTATTGTTTTCTCTCTAGCTTTGGGACCTTGGCACAGTTTGACAAATAATTTTCATCAAAATACTTAACAAACTACATGGGGCAGGATCTAAATACAAAATCCTAATATGTAGCTCAGCACCCATAGTTCAATAGCTAGGGTGCTGGCCACATACACTGGGGACTGGTGGGTTCGAACCCAGCCCGGGCCTGCTAAAAACAATGACAACTACAACAAAAAAATTGCTGGGCATTGTGGTGGGCACCTGTCGTCTCAACTACTTGGGAGGCTGAGACAAGAGAACCGCTTAAGCCCAAGAGATTCAGGTTGCTGTGAGCTGTGATGCCACAGCACTCTACCAAGGGCAGCATAGTGAGACTCTGTCTCAATTTAAAAAAAGAAAAGAAAAGAAAGAAAGAAAAAAGAATCCTAATATGGAGGTATTAATATAGGATATCCCCATGGAGAACTCTGTGACCTGCCACCAGTGGAACACTGAACCAATCCAACTGAAGCAATTTCTTTTTTTTTTTTTTTTGAGATAAGAGTCTCACTTTCTCCCCCCAGTAGAGTGTCCTGGCACACATAGCTCACAGCAACCTCTAACTCTTGGGCTTAAATGATTCTCTTGCCTCAGCCTCCCAAGTAGCTGGAACTACAGGCACCTGCCACAACACCCAGCTATTTTTAGAGATGGGTTCTCGTTCTAGCTCAGGCTGGTCTCGAACTCATGAGCTCAGGCAGTATGTCCACCTCTGCCTCCCAAAGTGCTGGGTTTACAGGCGTGAGCCACTGCATGTGGCCTTGAAGTAATTTCTTAATCTGTTTAGGGTCAAAATTTACTGTTAATATCTATAATTTCTAGATGCCAGACTCATTACCTTGTGTACCAAGGTAATAGACTATGAGTATGATATTCAGTGATCCTTACATGATTATGTGAGAAAAATAAGAACCACCTTTCCTACTGTATTATAAATTATAATAAATAGTATAAATTAGTATGAACTTATTATAAATAGTATAAATGTTATAAAATAGTATAAAGTTTAAAAATTTAACATGTTCCCAACATCAGAAGAGGAATTATTTCTCATACTTTATAGAGTCTAGTGGGAAAAAAAGAGTCCTTAATTGTGTAATAGCTAGGTAGCCAATAAGAAAAGAAACAAAAGAAAAAGTTTAACTTTCCCTTTTCAAGGCCTGCAAAAGCTATATTGTGTCAATAATATACATCTTCAGTTTTAAAGTTTTTGTCTAGATTATTACACATTGTAAAACCAACTTTCAGCAAAAAAGAAAGACCGAATTCTGAATCCAGATGAACCAACCTTTAGAGCCAAGTCATATGTGGCTGTACTCCAGACATCTCTTTCAGTCATTAACTGTTTAATATCATTCTCCATCCTGTTTCTTTGTAATTTATATAAATCATGGTATTCTTCCACCATTCTATTAAAAAAAAAATGAGAAACAGCTATATGGACACATTTTTATAAAAAAAGACTTCAGTCTAAAATATGCAATTTGTTCTTTCAAGGCTTATCATAAGGTAATTATGCTATAATTGCTAAATATATTGATAATACTTCTGTATAGTGAAAAAAAAAGTTCACATGTATTTATAAATCTTGTAATAGTCTTAATGAAAGTAAAAATCCAAAATATTACTCCTTGTTCTGAACATTTTTTATCTTATTCTTTTCTATTTATTCACTAGGATTTTCACAACATAATATTCCAATGGTATAACAATAGGATATCTAACAAAAAATTCAGGATACAAGTAACTGTAATATAAAGAATCTTATTATTAAGATTCTTTGCGCATAGACTTAGGATTCTTTGTTAACAACATAAAGTCCAACAATTGTGAGTTACTAATTTTTTTTTTCTTTAGACTGAGTCTCACTTTGTCACCCTTAGTAGAGTGCTGTGGCTTCAAAGCTCACAGCAACCTCAAATTCTTGGGCTCAAGTGATTCTCTTGTCTCAGCCTCTCTTGTAGCTGGGACTATAGGCACCCACCACAATGCCCAGCAATTTTTTTAGTTGGTTCATTTGTTTGTTTGTTTAGCAGCCTGGAGCTGGGTTCAAATCCACCAACCCTGGTGCATGTGGCAAGTGCCCTAACTGCTGAGCAACAGGTACCGAGCTGAGCCACTAAAATTTTAAATTACATATATATATTTAAATCTTAGGCTAATTATATCTCCCAACAACCCAAAGCTTAAGTATAATGAATCAGCTTTGTCTTAACTATTGTTTCTTTGTGTCTACCAGACCATACCTTTTCCTTCTAATTTACATGGAAATTTCTCTTAAAATTAAAAGCCTTTCTGAAGTAAAGACAAACATAAAAGTTGTAAAGGGTCTAGCAGCATTTCAAAAATCTTTTTAAAATCTTCCTCCTAAGGGATATTAGCTTTGATACAAAAATTACAGGCCAATGACATAGAATTCTACCAGTCTGGCAAAAGTCAGGAACTATTACATCAGTTCTTGGAGCCTCTTCCTATTTGGAGGCTTCTGTTTGTTCAAAATAATTGAGAAGAAATTCACAGGAGAATACACATGTAAAAAAACATTAAGCTAACTCTTAAGATTTGTGTACTTTACTATCTGAAAAGTAGACCTCAATTTTAAAAAAGGAACTAATGACTTAATTTATAACAGCAAAAGCAAAAAATCCAGAAACAATCTTAATGTCCAATAGCAAGAGATTGGGCAGATAACAATACGATTTATTCTATGATAAAAAGAACCACTCTGCAATTAACTAAAGAACATGTTCTTAATACTTTGGTACATGGGAAATTTCTTTAAAATATAAAATGAGTAAAAAGTGATAAAAATTACATATTGTTTGATCTTACTTTTATTAAAAAATATATATATGGAAAACCCTAAACGCTCCACCAAAAACTCTTATAACTAATAGATTATTAATTCAGTAATGATCCAAGATACAAAATCAATATACAAAAATCAGCAGCATTTCTATAAACCAATAATGAACTAGCAGGAAGAAATCAAGAAACCATTCCTATTTATAATAGCTACCAAAAATAAATAAATAAATTTAGCCAAGGAAGTGAAAGATCTCTACAAGGAAAACTATAAAACACTGATGAAACAAATTGAAGAGGACACACCAAAAAATGGAAATACATAGCATATTCATGAATTAAAAGAATTAATATATATATTTTTTGAGACAGAGTCTCACTATGTCCCCCTCAGTAGAGTGCCCTATATCACAGCTCACAGCAACCTCCAACTCTTGGGCTTAAGTGATTCTCTTGCCTCAGCCTCCCAAGTAGCTGGGACTACAGGCACCTGCCACAGTGCTCAGCTATTTTGTTGTTGTTGTTATTGTAGTTGTCATTGTTGTTTAGCAGGCCCAGGCAGGGTTCGAACCTGCCAGCCCCAGTGTACATGGCTGGTGCCCTAGCTGCTAAGCAACCGGCACCAAGCCAGAATTAATATTGTTAAAATGATCAAACTACCCAAAGCAATCTATAGTTTCAATGCAATCCCTATCAAACTACCAATGAAATTCTTCATAGAAATAACAATTCTAAAGTTCATATGAAAGCACAAAACACCTCAAATAGCCAAAACAATCCTGAGCAAAAAGAACAAAGCTGGAGGCATCACACTACCAGACTTCAAAATATATTGACACTTCAAATATATTACAAAGCTATAGTAACCAAAATAGCATGGTATCAACATAAAAACAGAAACTAAACCCAATGGAACAAAATAGAAACCAGAAAGAAATCTATGTATTTATAGCCAACTAATTTTTGACAAAAGCACCAAGAACATTCCCTGGGAATGTCTCTGAATAGTCTCTTTGGTAAATCATGCTGAAGAAATTTGAAATCCACACACAGAAAAATGAAACTAGACCCCTATCTCTCACCATGCATAAAAATCAACTCTAAGCAGATTAAGGCTAAAATGTGCCCTCGAATATGAAAGTAATAAAGGAAAACACTTCAGATCATTGATATGGGCAAAGATTTTATGGAGAAATCAAAAGAATAGACAACAAAAGCAAAAATGTCTAATGGTATTCTATCAAACTAAAAAGTTTCTCCACAGCAAAGGAAATAACCAACAAAGTGAAGAGACAACCTCTAGAATGGGAGAACATATATGCAAATTATTCATTGGAGAAAATATAAATATTCAGAATATATAAGGAACTCAAACAACTCAACAGCCAAAAATCAAATAATCTGATTTAACAATGGGCAAATGCCTGGGCATGGGGCTCATGCCTATAATCCTAGCACTCTGGAAGGCTGAGGTGGGTAGATTGCTTGAGCTCAGGAGTTGAAGACTAGCCTGAGCAAGAGCAAGACCCCATTTCTAAAAAAAAAAAAAAAAAAAAATAGGAGTTGTAGTGGCTGCCTATAGTCCCAGCTACTTGGGAGACTGAGATAGGAGGATTGCTTGAGCCCATGAAACTGAGGTTCCTGGGAGCTAGGATGCCATGGCACTCTACTGAGGGTGACAAAGTGAGACTCTGTCTAAATAAATAAATAAATAAATAAATAAATAAAAATGGGCAGAGTTGAATGTACATCTCTTTAAAAAAAACATATAAATGGCCAACAGATATATGAAAAAATCACCAATATCATCAGGGAAATGAAAATCAAAACCACAATGAGATACCATCAAGATATGGTTATTATCAAAAAGACAAAAAGAAACGCTAATGCCGATATAAAGAAAACGGAACTCTTATACAATGTTGGTGGGTATGAAAATTAGTACAGTCAAAACAAAGAACAGTATGAAGTTTCCTAAAAAAAAAAACTGTGACTAGCCTCAGTGCCTGTGGCTCAAGTGGCTAAGGCACTAGCCACATACACCTAAGGTGTCGGGTTCGAATCCAGCCTGGGTCTGCCAAACAACAATGACAGCTGCAACCAAAAAATAGCCAGGTGTTATGGCAGGTGCCTGTGGTCCCAGCTACTTGGGAGGCTGAGGGAGGAGACTTGCTTGAGCCCAGGAGTTGGAGGTTGCTGTGAGCTGTGATGTTATGGCACTCTACCCAGGGGGACAGCTTGAGGCTCTGTCTCAAAAAAAAACAAAAACAAAAAACTGTGACTAGAATTACTATATGACCCAGCAATCCCACTGCTCGATTTGTATTCAAAGGAAGGGAAATCAGCACATTGAAGAGATATCTGCACTCCCATGTTTACTGAAGCACTATTCACAATAGCCAAGATAGGGAATCAACTTGTATCCATCAGCAAATGAGTGAATAAAGGGCATACGCAATGGAATACTACTAAGCAATAAAAGAGAACAAAATCCTGTTATTCACAACAACATGGTTCAGGACATTATATTAAGTGAAATAAGCCAGACACTGAAAGATAAATATTGCATGTTTTCATTCATATGTGGAAACTAAAAAAATTGATCTCACATTAAGAGGAGGACAGAGTAGAATAGTGTTAATAGAGGCAGGGAATGAGAGGGGTGAGAAGGGACAGCTAAAGTGTGCTTAATGGATACAGAAGTACAGCTCATAAGAGGAATAAGTTTTGGTGTTCTATGGTAATAAGGAACATTGTTATCAATAATTACCTTATATTTTCGATTGGCTAGAAAAGAGTAGATTTTGAATGTTCCCAATATAAAGAAATGATAAATGTTTGGGGTGACAGATATGCTAATTACCCTGATATAATCACATTTTGGTACATTTACACAATTACATATTGTACTGAAATGTCAACTATACCCCATAAATACATACAATTATTATATATAAAACGTATTAATAAAAGCCAAAAATAAAGAAATAAAATATATAGAAAAAAGAAAATATATCAAAATATTAATCAGTTAACTCCAGAAGAAAGAATTATGGATGTTCTTTTCTTTATACTTACATATCTCCAAATTTTCAATAAAATAATCAATTATAAGAAAAAATTATTACTAACAATTTCTAATTACAAAAAATAAGTACACTATCCCATTTCAGAACCACCACTTTTAAAATAAGAATTTATATTTCCTTTTCCCTCTCTCCCTCTCTAGTTTTAGAAAATATTTTGCTCTTATAATGGACAATACACAAAAGGAGTGCTAGGGTTATTTTTGTAATTCATTCAACAAATATTTGCTTAGTGCCCACTCTATGGCAATTGCTATTAAAAACAAAACAAAACAAATTCTTGCCCATATAATGTTTAATGGAGAAGAAAATAAAAAAGTCAAACATAGCAGGATAGTACTGTGGATAAAAATAGGTTGGGGAAAGGGGATTGAAAGTATAAAGTACTTTGCAATTTTATATAGGTCCAGGAAAGATCTTACTGAAAAGATGATGTTTGAGCAAAAACCCAAAGAAAGGAGGGAGAACGCCATTCTGCTCTCTCAGAGAAGAGGATAGCTCAAAAAATAGCACAAAGGGCTTGTTCATCATAGCTGGTACCCACACATACCATCAAGGGCCTGTGGATATGTCTGCACTATTCACTGCCACCTCTGGCAGCACCCAAGCATGCCACCTGGGAGCCTAGGGATCAATCTGTCCTACCCACTGTAGCTGATGTCTTTGCACACCAAAAAGGGGCCTGAGGACAGCCCTATACCAACCATCACACCTACTGCCCACACACATTGAGAAACAGAAGAAACACCACCTCAACATGTTACCATTGACAACATAACACCACCCAGGGTTCTAAGGATAGGCCCAATTTGCCAACGGTTGCCACTGCCAGCACCCACCCACATCATGGAGGGCTACAATTACTTGGTAGTATCCCAATTACTTGGGAGGCTGAGGCTGAGGCTGAGGATTGCTTGGCTTAGGAGACTGAGGCTGCAGGGAGCTATGATTGTACCACTGCATTCCAGCCTAGCAATACAGCAAGACTCCATCTCTTAAAAAAAAAAAAAAAAAAGGCTCAGTGCCTGTGGCTCAAGCGGCTAAGGCGCCAGCCACATACACCTAAGGTGGCGGGTCCAAATCCCCAGCCCGGGCCCGCCAAACAATGATGGCTGCAGCCAAAAAAAATGGCCAGGCGTTGTGGCGGGCACCTGTGGTCCCAGCTACTTGGGAGGCAGAGAGGCAGGAGACTCACTTGAGCCCAGGAGTTGGAGGTTGCTGTGAGCTGTGATACCACAGCACTCTACCCAGGGGGATAGCTTGAGGCTCCATCTCAAAAAAAAAAAAAAAAAAAAGAAAGAAAGATTTCAAATAAACAACATTAAAAGTGTATCTCAAGGAACTGGAAAAGGAAAAACAAACCAAACCCAAAAGTAGCATAAGGAAAGAAATAAGAACAGAGCTAAGCAAAATGGAGACAGAAAAATACAAAGGATCAATAAAATCAAAAGTTGGTTGTTTAAAAAAAATAAACAAAATCAATAAACCACTTGCTAGACTAACCACAAGAGAGAAGACCCAAATAAACAAAATCAGAAACAGATGAAAATGAAGGAAAACGGCTAACCAGAGACACCAGTTGCCAGAGTGTCTCAGTAACAAGGATAAATTTTTGATGAAAGAGATAAAACAAACAAACATAGATTGGGAATAACTGGGAAGGGTGCCAGAACCTACAAGAGACTCTATGGGATGAAGTTGCAGAGCAGAACAAAGAGAAAGATTTTGCAGAGATCAACCCCAAGGATGCTTAGAATCTGGTAAAAAGGGTAGGTGGAGTAAGTGTTTCTCCCACCTTCACATCTCTGACAGTCAATGGACTCCCAAGCTGCTGGAGAGTCTTTCTAACCCTGTGGGGAATAGCTTTGAAGTGATAGGGCCCCCACAGCCCAGGGAGGTGTTCAAGGAAGGACCCCCGCCTCCCAGCTGCTTCTCCTTTAACATCAAACATTCTTTTCACCTGCCAGAAGTCACGTAGCCCATCATACTTTCCTTATTATTGGCAAGCACACAGCTTTTCCTCCTTAAAGTTAATCTTTACCCCAGGTGTTAAGATTTACCTTGTTAAAGATACTTTATAAATAAAGGTGTTTCCACAGTTTCATGCTGGCTGCAGTCATCAGCTGCATCAGACCATCCGACCCCATCCTATCTTTTGTCTCTTGTCTGTCTTTCTCATTTCCCACTATTTCTACTCAGGTTATTTCTCCTTCCCTACACTGAATAGCAAAATAACCCCACAAACCCAAAAGCTGCTGCCAACAGTGAACTGGAAGCTTTTTGCAGACAAACCCTGAGGCTCCCAGCCACCCCCACCCCAGGATGCTTCCTATCACCACAGACCCAATCCAAGATGGCAGGTGTCATATTGCTTCTCTACCCACCATAAACCTTTCGTCTTGCCAGGGGACTTCAGTCCCTCAGTTTTTGTCTTGTTCATTCCCACACAAATGTTTCCCAACCCTAGCCCAGACTGCAGATGCTACAGGGGTCCAGTAAGTCCTGGGAGATCTATGTGAACCCAAAGCCTGGATATTCCAGGTAGGTTGCATTCTGGAGAGAGGAATAGAAATGACCAGGGTGCTACCTTTCCTCTATTAGAATCTTTCCCTCTCCTTCCACTCTCCCACTTGTGGCTGCCAAGGGAAATAATTAAGCCATAACACTGAGGCTTCCACAGAGAGTGGGGCTAAAGCCTTTCCCCTTTAAGTCTTGCTTCTGTGGACTAATGAGTTCTTGGACTGTGAGCTTGGGCCTTCACTGATGCTGCCTGCCCAGCAGCTCCATCAAAGTAGGTCACAACCTGAAGAGGAAAGACATCAAATCCATTTCAGCACATGGGCAATCCAGGACAAGCATGCTTATACCTGGTACGGTCAGGGATTGATCTTTAGAGACCTAGGGACAGGCCCATAGACCAAATCCCATATCCTCGGGACTCAATCATGTTGCTCAAGGATACAGAGGGGAGATTTATAAACTAATCTCTGGAGGTCATGGAGCCCACATGGGCAAAACTGAGAGGATTGTACAGCATGGGTCCCAAGTGCAGTATGCTCAAAGAGCACCCCTACCCTCACAGAAAGGCCACGCTCTCAGCCCTGGCCAGGATCCTAAGCATGGAAGCTCCCAGTCGACTGTACAATCTAGGGAAACTCAGCTAGTTTGAGTTCCTGCCTGCTGGCAGACACTGAAAGGACCACTGAAAGACCATGGAGCAGGAAAGGTGGGAGAAGAGGGAAACCCACTCTGGAAGCCAGACTGTGAATCTCAGATAGGCCCACCTCCACAAGCAGACATTCTGGTTAGGCGAGGCCACATTGTTAGCCCCACCCTGGTGACTCCATAGGAGCTAGGAGCAGACCTTTGACCTTGCTGAAATAGCTTCCCTGCCAGCTTTTGTGGAGCCTAAGGACAAACTCACCACAAAAAAAAAAACCTCTGTCCAGCCTCACTATAGGACCTGCCTCTGCTGTGCCAGAGAATAAGCACACATCTGAAAGAAGTTCAAGTGCCCCACCCACTACCTGGAGCATTTAAGTACTTCTCCTGAAGGCCTAGATACAGTCTCAGGTCCCAGAAACAACACTTAGGCTTGTTCCTCCCAGAAAGCACTACCTATGGACAGGGAGGTAAATGTACACAACACTTAAACAGTATTTACTGACTCAATCATACAGGGTTTGGTTGTTCTTACTTATTTACCACTTCCTATCATAGAGATTAAACTGGGTAAGCCAATACTATTCACACTGTTGAGAGGATCACAGGGAGGCTGGGCATGGTGGCTCACACGTGTAATCATAGCATTCTGGAAGGCCAAGGCAGGTGGATTGCCTGAGCTCATGAGTTCAAGACCAGCCTGAGCCAGAGCAAGACTGTGTCTCTAAAAATAGCTAGGTGTTGTGGTGGGCACCCGTAGTCCCAGCTACTTGAGATGCTGAGGCCAGAGGATTGCTTGAGCCCAAGAATTTGAAGTTGCTGTGAGCTGTGATACCATAGCACTCTACCAAGACAACAAAGTGAGACTCTGTCTCAAAAAAAAAAAAAAAAAGAAGAAGCTGCAAAAGCTTTTTTCCTCCCTTTCCTCTGTATGCATAGTATGCTACACAAAGTTTAGGTAACTCACTTGGCATTCTTTTCAGCATCTAAAAGAGCTTGTGCCAAATCCCTGTGGGCCTTCTCAGCATCCTTTGTTAATTTCACATCATGTGCCCGAACCAGACACAGTTCCCTGGAACAAAGCAAAGAAATTTTAAATTCATAATTGGAAACGTTCAAAAGCTTTTACCAGGAAATCAGATTTATACACAGCCATCTTCTCAGTTATTATGTGTACTTCCCTTCCTAGTTTTCCACCTTATAAACCAAAGAAATCAAGAAATCTAGTGTATGTTCTGAATGAAATCATGCCAATTTTAACAATGGAATGAGGCTAGCAAGAAAAAGCAGAAAGATCTGAGCAGAAGGATCATTCATTCCATTCTAGAGGAAGGATGCTGACAGGCCTGTATGTTTCTCTCCTCCACTCTCTGACATGCCTATCATGTCCTCTTTGTTCTTGCCACTAATCATCTTGCCTCAAGGTAAGATGATCACTAACCATGGCTGCTAGATAGTACTTAATCTCTTTGAGATTTGAACCTTCACATGATAATCATGACACTGCTCTGTGAACCTAGTTAAGATAAACATCTGTATCTTGGAAGGAAGAACAAGTCTTTTCCCTGTCAAATACACAAAGCCTTAGTTTTGTATTAATTCCCATAACATATTTTTCTATATCAACAATGATATCCAGTTCTTTCTGTTCTCTTGATAAACATGACAAGACAGAAGAGTATTTACCTTTAATCATTCCACTTTCCCTGAATATTTTTTGCTTTCTTTAAAGATATGACTTTCACTTTTGCTTTATATTTGAGTATAGTTTTTACCTGGTCAGTTCTTCAATAACATGCTTAAAATTATACAATTCTTCTAAAATGCGCTGGTCCATCATTCGCTGAGTTACCAAGTCTTTATAGAAGTCAATCATCTGCCGAGCAATTTGGTCAAGCATTTGTACATATCTGTTTCTGCATAAGAAAGAAGAGAAAAAAGATATCATGCAGAAGGAAAAGAAAAAAGAGCCAGAAAATATGCAAGAAAGTAATGTTAGGGAAAGATAGTAAATAGACATTAACAAGAAGAACAAGCTAGGGGGAGAAAGGGATCTAGGCTGTGTTTCCCTGCCATACCATACAAATGAACAAACAACTATAAAGAATTATAACCAGAACCATAATTATTCAGAATAACATATCTAAGATGTAAAGCAAAAATAAGGACCTGTGTTATTTTTTCTTCTAGGTTATAAACTCTATGAGAATAGAAACCAGGTCTTGGGTGGCGCCTGTGGCTCAAAGGAGTAAGGCACTGGCCCCATACACCAGAGGTGGCGGTTTCAAACCCAGCCCCAGCCAAAAATTACAAAAAATAAAAGAAACCAGGTCTTACATATATGTATCTTTATCTAACAGAGTGCCTTGAATATAGTGAGAATTTTATAAATACAGTAAAATTTCTGTAAGCTGACCACCCAAGGGACTATAACAAACGGGTCCACACAAGGAACTAGGCCTACTGAACTGATATGTACATGTGGTGCATGTCTAGTCTATAAGAATTAGGTCAAGTTAAGGAGGTGGTTGGTGTAGGAAGGTGGTCAACTATGGAGGTTCTACTGTAGTTGAATTCATGAATACAATAAATTTTCTCAAATTGATAAAATGTAAAAGATACCAACTGTTTAAAAATAAATGAAGACCTTTAATACAAAGAAGTAATTTCTTTTGCTTCAGAATAAAACTAAACAAAATATTTGGATGTGATCATAGGTGATAAATTATAAATACTGTAAGTGAGTAGTATGCTTTTATGTTAAAAGTTATCTAAGTGTTATACCTCTAACCCTGCAATCCTTGAATTATATCTTTGAGTTGGACTAGTCATTTAGTCTAATTTCTCACCTATTAACAGAAAGAATTATTCAGCCCTTCCTTAAACATTTAAAGTGACAGGGAGTTTATCAGTTCCATATGCAGCTCATACATTGGAAAGTATCAATTTTAAAAAAGACTTTCTTCAGAACTTCTCTTCCTGCCTATATGGGGGGACTATATAAAATGCCAGGCTCAGGACAACAAAAGTTGTCCCCATTGAAAGTGGTCCCTAGATCTTCAAAAGAGCTCCTTCCACAAGAAAATGCTGGCTGTCAGATTCTGGACCTGCTGAGTGTTTTGACATTCTACAGACACGTGATGAATGTTCGTAGCAATCACCTTGAAACCAAGTTGCTTATTATCACCTTCTTTGTTCTTATGACTCCATCTTTGCCGTATTCTAAATCCTTGACTTTGAAGCCCTCCTATGATCCCATCTCTGGTGTTTTATATTTAGTAATTCTGTGGTATCCCTGATATCTGACTCAACTTCTTAAAAATGATTTTGGCTTTGATTTGCCTGCCTGTCTTTCCCCTGAGACTTCCCAGGATATAACCCACCCTATTTTGGCCCCTAGGACCTAACTCCTAAAACCAGCTGGAGCAGTTCTTTTTATACCTACCCTCGTAAGGGGAAAGTCTGCATATACTGTGAGTCATCTAGTTCTTTTGCCTTGCTTCTGCACCTGTCCCTCCTGACTTTAGATTAACAACTCAGACCTGAGTTGTCCCTATCCTCACTCTGATTTGGCACTCTCCAGCTCTCCATGGTATTCTAATGACTTAACTCTTTCATATTTTATCTTAATTATTTTCTTATTAATGGCTTTGCTCCTAGTTTTGTTAGGTAGGGATAAGGAAGAAGGGAATAGATGCTTTGTGTAGGGGTGTCCACTGAGAGGCAGATGCCACTAGGAGATGCTTTGTCTACTAGAAGGAAAAAAGTGACCAGAGGGGGCTCCCAAGAAAGAACAGATGACATGTACAGGGGATCCCCAAGGACTGACCAGATGTTTGGTCTACAACAGAGGGCCTTCAAAGACTGACTGACCAGAAAGAGGCAGAAAAATCACAGAGTGGAGATAAGATCAAGGCCTCACTACGGGGTCTCTGGAGCATGTGCACAGTTAACAGTGTCCCAAAATAACCTACCGTCATTAACGTGGTAAAAATCACACCCACCCACTCCATGACAACTTACAAGTACCATGGCAAGCCCTAGAAATTGCCTTACAAGGATAGAAAGAAGAAGGGTTTCAAATTTCAGGAATTCTTCACCCTTTTCCAGAAAAACCATGAATACCCCCCCACCTTAACATAAAATTAGGGAAGTAGCATAAAAGGAGAAATCTTGTTAAACTCAGGGTCACCTCCACTAGCACCCACTCCTTCTCTGGAATGTACTATGCTTTAATAAACCTTTGGCATTTTGCCTACTTGCACCTGCTTGCTCTGATCATTTACTCCATAGACTTGGTGCCAGGAACCATTCTTCATTACCAGGAACCAAAACCCAGGAAACACGGGGATCTGACATGTGGTCCCCACACCTAACCATTCTCAGAACTGCCAGATAGAGAAAATTCAGCTTCAACAAATCAGGCAGTGGGCAAATTGGGCAAATTGATACTACTAATTCCCGTTTACAAGAAACTGATGTCATTATGTAGATCTAATGATTTGGCAAGTGAGCTATTGATATATAATTTGAGCCCAAAGTGTCTGATTCTACCATTTCCTTCAGCTTTTTAGAAAATACAATAGTCATGAGAAGAATTGGCTCAGCGACTATGGCTCAAGCGGCTAAGGCGCCAGCCACATACACCTGAGCTGCCGGGTTCGAATCCAGCCTGGGCCCGGCAAACAACATAAGTGAATCTTTCTAAAAGTAGAATATAAACGTCTTAACACAGTAACTAAGAAAATGACATAAAGGCTAAGTTAACCAGTTTGATGAAAATATTTCAAATTGTATATGAAAACACTACACTGTACCCCATGATTGCATTAATGTACACAGCTATCACTTAATAAAAAAAAAAAGAATTATAGTAAAAAAAGTAGTAAAACAAATTACTGTAAAAAAATTATTGATAATAATTATATTTATTGAGCACCTAATTCTATGTTCTTGTTAAGTTTCACCTCAACCCTATGAAGCATCTCAATGCTTGGCACACAGTAGATACTGAACAAAATATCATTGACTTATGAAGGAAAAATGGACAAATGAAAACCTTCATGGTAATTATTATCTGCATTTGCATATGAGAAAACTAAGGCTCAGATCTGTACCAAGGTGACACCTAGATGAAGATTTGAAACTGTATCAGTCTTGGCTCGGCGCCTGTGGCTCAAGTGGCTAAGGCACCAGCCACATACACCTAAGGTAGCAGGTTCAAATCCCCAGCCC
>NW_003852411.1:14265267-14270661 GCF_000181295.1 Otolemur garnettii
AGGAGTTGGAGGTTGCTGTGAGCTGTGATGCCATAGCACTCTACCCAGGGGGATAGCTTGAGGCTCGGTCTCAAAAAAAAAAAAAAAGAAAGAAACTGTATCAGTCTTGACTTCAGAATCTATACTTTTTATATTATGTCCCAGTCATAAAAAATATGATGTCAAATATCTCAATAGAAATCATCTTAGGGAAGTTCTCAATTACTACATTATATTTTTGCTAGCGAATATAATAAAAATGCAATTAGGTTAATTATTCATAGTAAAATAGAGAAGCATACTTTGTGGCTTTCTCAAAAATAGATATGCACACAATTCTAATGTAAAATTCAAAAGCGAACTAGATTATTCCAATCACAGCTCTAACCTGATTTTAGACAGTAGCTCTCCTCTATCTGCACAGTCCACACTGACTTGTCTAATAAGTTCATGAAATATTGTATTGTAAATGGTCTGTTCCTTCTTCAACATGTGTAGTAGTTTGTGCATCTGGCAGAAGATAAGTAACATAGTCAGTACTTACTACAGTCTTATCAGTAAAAGCCATTTTAGGAGGTAAGCACCCTAAATGTGAGTACATTTCAGAAACACCTTATTTATTTCATATACATTCTTATGTAAATATATATACATACATAGACAAACACACACACACACAAAGCCGACATGCGATTTGCCTAATCGTGTGCTTCTTTATATGTTGCACTGAGAAGGTCACAATATCACTTCTATGTTATACCTCCAAAAACACAAAACTTGTTCTAATAAGGAGTTATACATCAGACAAACCAAAACTGAGGAACTTTCTACAGAATAACTGGTCTGAGCTCTTCAAAATGTCAAGGTAAAAAAATACACACACACAAACAAAGGCTGAAGAACTGTTTCAGATTAAATTTGTTTAAAGGAACAGGACAACTAAAAGCATTACGTGGGGCCAGGCATAATGGCTCATGCCTATAATCCTAACACTCTTGGGAGGCCAAAGTGGGAGGATGGCTTGAGGTCAGGAGTTCTAGACCAGCCTGAGCAAGAGCAAGACCCCATCTCTACAAAAAAATAGTGAAACTTAGGCAGGCATGGCAGTGGGAGCCTGTAGGTCCAGCTACTTAGGAGGCTGAGGCAGGAGGATTGCTTGAAGCCAGGAAGCTTGAGGTTGCTGTGAGCTATGATGCCAAAGCACTCTAGCCTGGGCAACAGAGTGAGACTTTGTCTCCAAATAAATAAATAAAAGCATTATGTGATCCTGGGATTCTGGACTTGGATCCAGCTAAAAAAGCCATTATAGCCATTATAGAGACAATCAATGAAATATGAAATTTGAATGTGGACTATGTTAGATAATACTATCAAATCAACATTAAATTTCTTTTTTTTTTTTGAGACAGAGTCTCACTTTCTCACCCTTGGTAGACTGCAGTGGCATCACAGCTCACAGCAACCTCGAGCTCTTGGGCTTAGGCGATTCTCTTGCCTCAGCCTCCCAAGTAGCTGGGACTACAGGTCCCAGCCACAATGCCCAACTATTTTTTTGTTGCAGTTTGTCCGGGCCAGGCTCAAACCTGCCACATCGATATAGGGGGCTGGCACCCTACCCACTGAGCCACACGCGCCACCCAACATTAAATTTCTTGACTTTAATAACTATGCTATAGATATATAAGAGAATGCCCTTGTTTGTCAAAAATACACCCTGAAATATCTGGTGTTAAAGAAGCATGATATCTTTGGGTGGTGCCCGTGGCTCAGTGAGTAGGGGACTGGCCCCATATACTAAGGGGGATAGGTTCCAACCCAGCCCTGGCCGAACTGCAAAGCCGGGCATTGTGGGGGGCGCCTGTAGTCCCAGGTACTCAGAAGGCTGACGCAAGAGAATTGCTTAAACCCAGGAGTTGGAGGTTGCTGTGAGCTGTGTGATGCCACGGCACTCTACCAAGGGTGAAACTACCTACTCTACCAATAAAGTGAGACTGTCTCTACAAAAAAAAAAAGAAGCACGATGTCTTCAACTTACTTTAAAATGGTTCAAGAAAAACTCCATAGATACAGATGGGGGTCAAAGCAAACAGGACACAGTGTAAACAACTGGATGGAGAATCTGGGTAAAGCTCACTTAGGAGTACCTTACTTTGAACTTTTTCTGCAAGTTTCAGATTCTATACAAATAAAAGTTTACAAAACAAGAAAGAAAGAGCCTTCATAAAGAAAAAAAACCTATATATAAGACTGAAAGACTTCTTTTATTAAGTACAAAATACAAATTACAGGTGGTAAGAAAAGATGGCTTAATTGACAGGTTTTTTAGTGGTACATAAAATAATAAGGATCTTACAATCAATAGTGCCTTATGTTCGATGAAATAATAAATACTAAAAATTAATTATACAGTGTCTACCACATGTCAGGCCTTTAATCTCCACAAAAACCCTGTGAGGTAGATACTATTATCTCTAATTTATAGATGAAGAAATTGAGACACAAATGCATTAAATGACTTGCCTAAAGTCACCAACTAATAAACGGCAGTGTCAGGATTCTAGCCCAGGCGTTATTCTGCCTCTAGAGTGCATGCTTTCAACCACCAGGTTACTCTGATCTTAGCAATTACCTTGGTTGGTCCTGTATACTCCTGATTTTCCACACCAGCCTTCTCTAGCATAGCATCCATCACGTCATTCAGCTTGATCACTTCTACTCTTTTATTAGGTTTCCTAAAAGATTAAGGCAGAAGACTTACTAATCAGTGTTTTAACAGGTCATCCTTCAGTGGCAAAAGGAATATAGTGTGCGTGAAAAGAGTATGTGTACCATAGAATATTAAAGGTATTTTACGGCATTAGATGTGTATCAATTTATTGGGAGATCAGTAATATAGTGAAATGGGGCAAGAAAAATTTAAATAGTATGATCATGTTTGTCATAAAAGAAAAATGTGCTCCTCCCTAAAATTCTACATACCTATTATAGAGGATTATGAGAACATAGAAAAAAATGTACAGAGATAAACACCAAACTGTTAACATTGGTTACCTCACAATGTGAAAGAAGAGACAAAGAAAATATATTAAAAAAAAAAAAAGACTGAGGTGAAATGGAGAAATACTAACGGTTAAATGTAGAATATAAAAGTATTTTATAGTACTTAAATCTTGTACTATATACATGTAAATGCGTAAATCTGTAAAACTGAATATGCAATTAGACAAAGGAAAACACTGATTAGATGTGGGCCAGTGGGTTGCAACCCCTTTTTAACAATGAAAATATAGGGTGGTGCCTGTGGCTCAGTGAGTAGGGCACTGGCCCCCTATACTGAGGATGGCAGGTTCAAACCTGGCCTGGCCAAACTGCAACAATAAGAACAACAACAACAAAAAAATAGGTGTTGTGGCAGGCACCTATAGTCCCAGCTATAGGGGAGGCTGTGGCAAGAGAATTGCCTAAGCCCAAAGCTGGAGGTTGCTGTGAGCTGTGATGTCATAGCACTTAAAAAGAAAAAAAAAAACACAATGAAAATACATTGTGGCATTAGGAAGGTTGAGAACCACTGATGTAGGCAATTATCATCTTGGGTTTCTGCCATAATTTTAATATTTTTGTTTAATAAAGTACCGAGAAAAAGGAATATACATGTATACAGTTAGTTATTCTTTCTGATATACACTTTAGAAAATAATCTATACTTACATGGATGGGAAGAGCAGTAGCCTGTTTTCACTATCTGTGAGGAGAGTAGTATATTTGCTACAATAAATAAGACAGGTAAATGTTATTTTTAAAAATATGTTCTGACATCAGGCGTGGTGGCTTAGCCTATAGTCCTAGCACTCTGGGAGGTCAAGGTAGGAGGAGTGCTTGAGCTCAGGAGTTTGAGACTAGCCTGAGCAAGAGTGAGACCCCATATATACTAAAAATAGAAAAATTAGCTGAGCACAGTAGCTCATGCCTATAATCCCAACTACTTGGAAGGCTGAGGCAAGAGGATCACTTGAGCCCAGGAGTTTGACATTGCTATGAACTATGACACCACAGCACTCTAGCCTGGGGCAATAGAGTGAGACTCTGTCTAAAAATACACACACACACACACATATATTTTTTCTTATCCTGGCCAATTTATCAATTTGCATACCTAGTACTGAGAATCTTGGTTTCTAAGTACTATCCTCTCCTCCACCCCCCAAAATTAGTACTCCTTAGAAAAGTGACTCAAGGTTTATTCCAGGGCTGGAGTTGGGAAATACAAACTGAACCTAGAAATTTTATTGAGCCAAAAAATAAGGAAGTATTCAAATAATGATGGGAACATGTCAAAAGAACATAAAAGCCAGCTCAAAGGAACTGCCCTTGGCCAAATCTAGAATAACTTGAGCATCAAAATAAATAATAATAAAGAATTAGAGTACATCAAATAAAATAGAAATCCATGAATCCACAGAGTAAAATGGCAACTAATGAATATAAAACAAATAATGAAGCCAAAAAAAAAAAAAAGACATCTAACAAGAAGGTTGTTAGAAAATACACACTAAATAAAGCATTTGGTAATAAAAAGCCACAATAAATAGCTTTAAAATATATACATGTGAGTGTATAAAAACAAATGAGACAAAAATGAAACACCCAATCATGATAGAGCGTATATGGACATTCCTTTTCCTAAGTTTCGTAACTTATTTCTAAGTTTGAAATTATATAAAACAATACCAAAAAATGAGTTCCATCTGGCAGAATATTGTTCTGAAACCTACCATCATGAGGAAATGACATATAGCATACATAACAGATTAGATAAAAACAGTGACAGTTTCGAGATATTTTATTGCATAGCTTTTGTCTAAAGTTCTAGTTTTTTCGGCTGGGCACAGTGGCTCATGCCTGTAACCTTAGCACTCAGGGAAAGTGAGGCGGGTGGATTGCCTAAGCTCAGGAGTTCAAGACCAATCTGAGCTAGAGTAAGACCCCCATCTCTAAAAATAGCTGGGCTTGGCAGTGCCCATAGCTCAATTGGCAGGGCACCAGCCACATACACCAAGGGTGGTGGGTTCAAACTTGGCCCAGGCCTGCTAAACAACAATGACAACTGATGACAGCTGCAACAAAAACACAGCCGGGCGTTGTGGTGGGCGCCTGTAGTCCCAGCTACTGGGAAGCTGAGGCAAGAGAAACGCTAAATCCCAAGAGTTTGAGGTTGCTATGAGCTGTGATGCCACAGCACTCTACCCAGGGCGACAGCTTGAGACTCTGTCTCAAAAATGTAAAAATAAAATAAAATAAAATAAAGTTTTAGTTATTTAAAGCATGGAACATTCAAGTGTTATTCAGAAAATATAAGTAAGATCCTACTTTCAATCTCATAAAGATAAATCAAAGAAAAAGATGATCAGGCTTGGC
>NW_003852411.1:14271531-14275555 GCF_000181295.1 Otolemur garnettii
AAAATATTCAAAATTAATCAGCAGAAAGAGAGAACAACATAATTGTTAAAATTCCAAACTCTTTAAGTCTTGTCATTAATTTTTTTGTGCGGCTTTCTTAAATTACATTAGGATGCCAGCCCAAATGTTTCCTCATTCTGGCGTAGCTATTGCCCAGGAACATGAGTATACTGTTCTCAGGTTCTTCTATGTCTTGGAAGGAGAAAACACTGTCAACTTGTTAGGCTTTCAATATACATCACAGTACTTACTCATCATAACACTCCAAACCTGAAACTCCTGTACTTGACACAATATGAAATTCTTCAGGAATTAAAGTATCTGTTAGTGTCTTTGGCTTAAAAAAAAAAAATAGAAAGAAAGAAAAGAATGAATACATTAATAGGTGAAAAAAATCGAATTTCACAAATCCAAACTGCTAACCCAAAGGGATACTATCTATTAAGTACAGAGATTACGATTAGAGATATAAGTAATGTGGATCATAGCAAATAACAAAAAACTAAGTAAAGCACAAATCTCTAAAATAACCATGAATCAGAAAACTTTGGCTCTGAAGATTTATTGTTATCTTTTAAATTCAGCAGAGAAGCTAAAATTTAATTTAACAAAATACCAAAGGTAAGAATTCTACAACTTTATATATAGGTTTCAGGGGAAGGGAGGGAGTCCCCCATGTGGCATTTTCCACAATTATCCAAAGTGGATGACTGTGGCTTGGAAAATGGCTTAAAATAAGATATCTTTGATCTTTTCCTTGCTAAATGCCCTTTTTAGGGAATCATTGGAAAGTGCTATGAAGACTGGTAAGTAGTATAGGTTGTTTTTACAGTATCACATTGTTTTATATTTCCAGGAAATGATGTTTAAAGTAGAAGGAGGGAGAGAAGGTTATTTGCCAAATACGTTACCTTATGAGGCACAATGGCACCATCCTGTGCTTGCAATGAACGGTCCAAACGTGGGGGACAAATTGTATTCTCCCTAGTCTCCCCTCTCACATATTTAACATCATACAGAAAAGAAATGTCCCTAAAAAAAAAAAAGAAAAATATACTTACAAGATAAATTTTATGTCTAGCTACTAAAATGAGTAAGATCTACACACAGCTGAGGTAAAACAGCCATTCGTGTCAGCAAAACTTACCTCCTTACCAAATACTTTACTAAGAAGTCAGGCATTAAACACAAGCTTCCACCCCATTCTTCCTCTTCTCCACCTGAAACTCTGCATTCACATCACGTACTTTCTTTTCCTCCAGTCTCCAATTAAGACACATTCTCTTCCTTACGGATACTCTCTCCATTTAGGTCCTTGATTCGTCTTTGCCCATAACCTCCGGAATCTCATCCCATCAATCATAACTTCTGTGCATCTCTCACTCTATTGGAACATTTCTCTATTACAAGTCTTTTCTCTTGCTAAAAATCTCCTCTTAACTTATGCATTGCTGTCATGTTATCGTGATTGATTGCTGATCAATCCATCTATCATCTCTCACTTTCTGTTAAACATCAAACTTCCTGAAACATCCCTGCGATCTGATTTCCATCCACACCTCTCAAGTGAAAGCATGATACAAAAAGTGAATGATGACTTAGCCCTGCCAGGTAAAATGTCTTATCTTTTGTGGGTGGTGGTGAGCCAGGGAGTGCTCTGGAGACCTACTCTGGCACACTGCTGAGTACAAGGCGGTAGGACTCTGCCCGGCCACCCTCAAATGCCGTATGCCACCCCTCTACCAAAGGCAAATCTTTGCACCTCACGGTATTAGCACCAATTCCTGTTTCTGGTACTTTGGATCTCAGCTAAAGAAGATGAAGTCTTTGGGAAAATGTGTCTATTGTGCACAGGTGTTCAAGAAATCCTCCTGAGTGAATAACTTTGGCATCTGGGTATGCTGCAACTCCCACTGTGTCACCTACAATACGTACTGGGAATATGGGGACCTAACCACCTTAGGCACCGTCACCCAGTGTTACCGAGACATGGGCGCCCAGACCTGTGCCCAGCTCAATCCAGATGATGAAGCCAGAGGAGATCGTGGCCTGTAAATCACACTGGCTTAAGTAGCTCCACGACTCCAAGATGAAGTTCCTGCTGCCCCACTGGGTCCTGCATTATCAGCATAAGCCCTGCTTTATCACCAACAGGCTTGACACCTTCAACTAGATGCAGCACCCTCTCACCTCCATTTTGCCCAAATAAACTCAAGGACACTCAAAAAAACAGCCAGTCTCAGCTCACTTATCTTCCACTACACTTCCCTAGACTATTTTCCAGAGTTGATCACATTTGCGACTTTTCCATAAGTCAGAAATATTATTTCAAAATTAGAAATTTAATAAGACAAAATAAAGAAAGGTGAAAAAACAAATTTTCTGGTAACCAAGATATGGGCAAGTGGTCTAAACTAGCCCAAATAAACACACTCCCAGGAGACCGAATCTTGAGTAACTTAATCTTAAGTGAAGATTTCAAAGACAGACACAATAGGCATTAATTCATCCCCATGGTGATGCCCCTGCAATGACTGTTAGATCCTTCTACCAGATTCTCCAGAGCTGCCTTAAATTTGGATATTTTTGGAATCTGATTACTCAATGTTTTCCTTCAATTTTGTGACTGCTCACCTTTAACTTTCCTATGTTGTTTTCATAGCCCAGATGGTTTCTTACTCAAGCCCTGAGCACCCCCTCCAGAAGGCCTTCCTCACCAGACTCACATACCCAAATCCTCAATGTCCAACTGAAGCGTTACCCTCATGAAAACAGTTCTGTCTTTCCCCATCAAAGTCATCTCCTCTACCTCTAAACTCCCTCTATTCAGCACTTAGAGCTTCCCAGAATACCTGGAGCCATGCTTTTCATATGCCAGACATAATTAAATATTTCTAGAATAAATTCATTTAACATTCACCTTTTACCAACCAAATTTTGAAATTTCTATAATGCCTACAGTCACCTTGTTATGTAAAGTCACAGCAATGACCCGGATTGTTTATATTGAAAAGATTTTATGTGCAGAGATTATAAGAGAAAAGATGGGTAAATTTGTCTGCATACATTTATACATGGCAAAAACCACCAAAACCAAACGTAAAGGGGCAAACTGAGAAGATACATTTTCAGATCATATCACTGACAGAGACTATTTCCCTATAAATTATCTCTATAAATAAGAAAAACATCACTGACTGAATAGAAAACTAAGTAATTTGCAGAAAGTACAAATAGCTCTTAAGCGTAAAAAAAAATTCATAGAAAAACAAATGCAGATAGATTTTAAGGAAATGAGAACATAGTCATGTACATAATAAGAGAAAAATAAAACCACCCAGAGATACCATTTTACACCCATCAAATTGCCAAACATAAAAAATGGTTGCTAAAATGCTAGACTGACTAGAATCAACAGGTAGTTGTGTACCTCACATATAAAACAACATATACATCCTTTTCTACCTTTTTATGTAATTATACATAGTTCTGAACCTTGCTTTTTTCATTTAACTATCAATAGTAGTTGGCCCATATCAGTACATAATGAGCTTCTTTTATAATTGGCCACATAGTATTCAATTATATAGATTTGTCATTATTAATTTCCTAATTGTTAAACACTTATTAATAGATTGTTTTCATTTTTTTAGTATTACAAACAATGCGGAAACTAGTATCTTTACCAATATGCCATTTCTCATGTGAGTATATCTGTGGAATAAATTCCTAGCGCTGAAATTGCTAGGTCAAAATGTATGCATTTATAATTTTGATAGATATAACCAAATTCCTTCAGGTTAAAAAATATTCATCCTGCCCGTAGTCCCAGCTACTCAGAAGGCAAAGCAAGAGAATCGCCTAAGCCCAAGAGCTGGAGGCTTCTGTGAGCTGTGATGCCACAGCACTCTACAGAGGGTGACAAAGTGAGCTCTGTCTCTAAAAAAAAAGAAAAAACTTCGTCCTGGGTCAGCACCTGTAGCTCAGTGAGTAGGGCACCAGCCACATACACTGAAGCTGGGGG
>NW_003852411.1:14275731-14276200 GCF_000181295.1 Otolemur garnettii
AAAAAAAAAAAAATTCATCCTTCCCTATCATGATTCCAATAGTTATCATACATCCATGGTTTAACCTGTTTACTACATAGATTCATTCATAAATAATATGTGGTATAATCTTGAATATTTTAGTACAAGGTCTGATAATTAAGTTTGTGAACTTACCACCATGCACTTGGCAGTACTGTACAAACATCTCAGTAAGGTTTCATAACCTTGGTATATCAGTGTCTCACAGCTGTGTTTGTGTTGACATGTGGTGTTGTCTTGCTGAGTGGTGTTCATTATTGTTGTTGCATGTTTTTGTGTGTCACCATGTTTTTCTGGGAGAGAAAAAGGGTCACTGATAAAGAGAGGTCAAGGTGGCCAGAAAAGAGAACAGAGGTGCTGGCTTGGGTACATAGCTTCCCAAAGAGAGTACTCCGAAGGTGACCATAGTGATATTCAGCCATGAGGTATGCAGCACTTTTTCTAGGAT
>NW_003852411.1:14276352-14281986 GCF_000181295.1 Otolemur garnettii
TTTCTTGAAATTTTAATTGGAATTTTATTGAATTTATAGATTAATTTGGGGATAATTGCCATCTTTATGTAATTGATACTTGGTACTCATGACTATGGCACACCTATTTACTTAGATCTTCTTTTAGTCTTTCAATAAAGTTATAAAATTTTCTCCATAAATGTCTTACAGCTTTTTGATGTATTTATTCCTAGATCCCTTGGAGGGTATCAAAATGTTTTTGTTATCGCTATTATGAATGAGATTTTTAATTTGATGATTGCCAGTGTATAGGAATATGTCAATCATGTATCTAGCAACCATGTTAAGGTCTCTTTCTGATTACTTCTTCTAAATGGTTTTTGTTTTGACAAAAAAACAAAAATTGTATAAAATAAATAGTTTATAGAACTATTGTATGATGAATATCCTTATATAACCAACCATATGAGGATATAAAACTTTGCCAATTACCCCAATTATCTACATGATTCTTCTAGAATCTCCTTTACTCTCTAAGAGTGACTGCTGTCCTGGTTTATGCTAAACACTTCCTTAATTTTCTTGGCAGTGTTAGCACACCCATTTCCAATGCAAAAAAAAAAATGGTGGGGAGAAAAAAAAGAAAGCAAAATCTAGCCACATGGAACCACTGGAATCCTGATAATGATTAATGATTTAGGTAGGGTGACCAGATTTTAACATCGGTAAGGTGGGACAACATGGTGGGGGGGAAGGGTCGGGGCAGGGCAGGGCCTGACAACAATGCAAACTTTGATAAGCAGTTCTCGATAATCACTTCTCAGCAACTATTTGTTATTATTACAGTTTAACATTATAAAATTAACAAAAATAATATGAAACTCATATTCTGGCGAAATAGCCACATGGCAGTCGAAAACTGTATATTCCCTTCTTGTTCTCCCACCCATTTGTGCATTCTTTCCAAAAATCGGGACTTTTTTAAAACGCCCCGGGACGCGGGACAAATTGTTGGCAAGCGGGACTGTCCGGCCAAAAGCAGGACGTCTGGTCACCCTAGATTTAGGAGACACTGACTCCAGTGATGACTTAGATAAATAGAGACTTAAGGCATCTGGTACTGGCTTCTGGGTAGAATGGACCCAAAGCCATTCTAAAGAGTCTGTTGGATTACAAATCTAGAGATTCTGTGGAGGGTGAGTTGCAAACCCCTTATGAAGCATATGAGGAAACTGTAACTCTATCTGAACTCCACAGGTTCAGACAAATCTGTTGAGACATTAAAGTTTTTAGTTCACATTTGGTATGAGCTAAAATTCAAGGATATTCCAGACTACAGGGTGTTTCCAATGTTTACAACCGGGACAAACTATATCATTAGTCTTGAATGCCTCAGGTTCTAGGATTATACTTGAAAATGCTTAAAATTTATTATTTTTTTCAGCATTTATTGAACATATTATAAGTGATGGAAAATATGCTAAAGGGATAAAAAGAATATATAACTTAAAAAAAAAGACACAGTCCCTATTGTTGTGGGGCTTTCAATATACAGGATAAGACTCATAAACAAGAACAATATGGTAACTATTATCATAGAGAACAGAATGTTATGAGAATCACTAATAATAACACCTAAATACAATCTAGGCTGAATCAAGGAAAGCGTCAGGAGAAAGTGACAATTAGTGAGAACAAAAACCTAATTTGGATTTAGGTAAGCAACTAAAAAGCCTAAGTATTTCAGGTAGAGAGAACAGCATATGCATTGGCCCTGAAACAAGACAGTACAGGATAATGCCAATGAACCAAAAGTTTAATTCAGTTGTCCCTTCAACAATACAGGCTTGAACCGTGTGCATGGGTCCGCTTACACATGGATTGTTTTTCAACTAAATAGTACTGGAAAATATAGTATTTGCTGGATGCAAAACCCACGTGTATGGAGGGCCAATTTTTTGTGTATATTGCAGGACTTGAATTTGGATGGGAAGGGGATAGAAGAAGAAGTGGAACCAATAGATAGTCCTCATGTTGGGGAGGAGATAGAAGAAGGGGTGTGACCAATCTCTCAAGAGATGACTTTATATATCACTGAAGTATGAAGAACAAAGGCATTGAAATCACAAACTAAACAGGGACCAGATCACGGAGTCTTGCAGGAAATGCTTAAAAGTTTAGGCTTTATTCTAAGAGACGCTAGGAAGCCTTTAGGGATGAAATGACATTTTATATTTGTCTTTTAGAAGAATTATAATGGTTGCAATTGGTGAAATTGTGGGAGAAGTTGTGCTTTGAGGGCAATGTCATCTGGCAGCTAATGTGGCATGTAAGGCTGTTCATAACAGGCCATTTCTAGTGCCCCAGAAAAATCCTCAAATACACAATGTTGACCATAAACTTTTTCTTTTTTCCCAGAGACAAGAGTCTCACTTTGTTGCCCTCGGTAGAGTGCTGTGCTGTCACAGCTCATAGCAACCTCCAGCTCTTGGGCTTAGACAATTCTCTTGCCTCAGCCTCCTAAGTAGCTGGGACTACAGGTGCCTGCCACAATGCCCAGCTATTTTTTTGTTGTAGTTTGGCCGGGTCCAGGTTCGAACCTGCCACCCTCAGTATATGGGGCCAGTGCCCTACTCACTGAGCCACAGGTGCCACCCGCCATAAACTATTTTTAAAGGCAAACATTGTTAGTAAAAGACCGTTTGAGTGAATGTGAGAGTGAGTTGAGTATGAGCCAGTGTGTATGAGGAAAGAAAAAAAACATTCTTTGCAATTAATGGGTTGTGCTGTGATATTCTGGCTCTTTTGGATACGTCCAAGGGAAAAATGTTAGATTTTTCTTTCCCAGTCTTCATGATTATTTGTCTATTCCACTGTCTTACAGGTTTGAGATAGTCACAAAAAAGCACTTAAAGAGCTGCTGTCAGGATAATGGATCTTCAGTTTCTGTCATACAAATAAATTCTGGAGAAGTTGACCAGTATAACTTTCTTAGCTAAAAATAATGAATGCTTCATATATACATACACATACACACAATCCTTTCTAAAGGGTATGTTGGTTTGAACTAGCATTCAAAAATTCTGCCAGGCATAGTGGCTCACACCTTGTAATCTTAGCACTCTAGGGGGCTGAGGCGGGTGGATCACCTGAGCTCAGGAGTTTGAAACCAGCCTGAGCAAAAGCAAGACCTTGTCTCTAAAAATAGCCAGGTGTTATGGTGGGCTCCTGTAGTCCTAGCTATTTAGGAGGCTGAGCCAAGAGGATCGCTTGAGCCCAAGAATTTAAGGTTGCTGTGAGCTATGACACTACTGCACTCCATCAAAGGTGACAAAGTGAGACTGTGTCTCAAAAAAAATTTTCTTTTCATAGAAACTTTAGGAGCCTTTTATATTTCTATACATTATTGAATTATTGAGTATTCCAATGGTTTGAATGTGTACCCTCCAAGTTCATGTGTGTTGAAAATTTAATGGTCATTGTAACAGTATTATGAGATGAGCCCTTTAAGAGGTGATTAGCTGATTTACTTTTAGAGGAAACACATGTTTTATTTGTTGAAATATAATTTTTCATTAACAAAATTACATTTTATTTCTTAATAAAACTGTTGTGGTAAATCATCATCTTCTCTTCTGGAAAATCCATTTTTATTTAAAAACGAAAGCCAAAAAACTTTGATTTTTAATCATAACACAATAATTGGATTTTATTAGACTTAAATAAATCCTCTATCCCAGTGTTTTTCAACCTTCTTTATATCATGGCACACTGGAACCTACAGTGACACTTCTGCAGCACGCTTAAATTACGTTGATCAAAAAAAAAAAAGAGTGAAAAGAATATATTTACTATCCTTTGAACTTCTTTCAAAAATAATTAATGATCTTCAAAAATTTTCACGACACACCTAGGATCCTCTGAAAGCACACCAGGATGCCACAGCACACAGGTTGAAAATCACTACTATCCCCTTTTCCAGACCTCAGAATTATTAAACTGCATTCATAATTCAAATTTTTCTCCAAATCATCACTTGCTGAGTTAGGTGTATAAATGAGCATGTCTTTTATGTAAAGTTGCCATGGCATGATCAATTTTTGAAATAACTGAGATATACTTTTTCTTTCTAAAATGTATTTAAAATTTTGCAGGATGCTTAAACAGAGCATATATAACATAGTATCTTTTCTTGAAATTTTGGGTAATATGAATTTTGAAGTTAGAAGTCCCTTGTCTGGTTATATTTCTAAAACCTAGATTAGGGCAATACATACATTACAGTAGAGCCTTGTGTGTGTTGAATACCTTATTTATTTCATTATTTTATTTTATTTTGTATTTCATTTCATTTCTTAGACAGAGTCTTGCTCCAGGGAGAGTGTAGTGGCATCATCATAGTTCACTGCAACCTCAACTCCTGGACTTTTATTGAAGAGGTTGAAGAGCACTTTCCCAGATACCCGTACAGCTAGGGTTCTGGGTGTGAATTCAGTTGCACAAAGTAGATGCACTCTTGTGAGATTTTGGAAGTTGAAGTGAGGCAAAAACCATTTTTCCTGCCCTTTTTTCCTGATGCTGATAGCATCACATAAAAGTGTTTTTTCTGAAGCAATATTCTAGAATCCATCCTTCAGATACCCAAGTCTGGAGAGGCAGTGCAGTAACAACAGTGGTAGTAACAGCCTCTTGACTTCAGCTTCCCAATGTTTGGATCATTGCTAACAGTGTAGCAATTGTTCTTTATTGAGTAATAATTCACATACCACAAATTCATTCTGTTAAAGCAGCAGTCCCCAGCCTTTTGGGCACCAGGAGCTGGTTTCATGGAAGATAATTTTTCCACAGATTAGGGTGAGGGGGTGGGAGGAGGCAGAGCTCAGGTAGTGGCTATAAACCCAGAGGAAGCTTCAGTCTTTTGCCTGCCACTCATCTCCTGCTGTGCAGCCCAGTTCCTAACAGAAGCTTTTTGGCACCAGGGACTGGCTTCATGGAAGAGAGTTTCTCCATGGAGGGGGCAGGAGGCAGGACAGGAGGGTGAGCTCAGTTACGCTGTGCAGCCCAGTTCCTAATAGGCCACGAACAGGTACCAGTCCACACGTGGGGATTGGGGACTACAGCTTTAAAGGTACAATTTACAAATTTTTAATATATTCACAAATTACAATTTGTAATATATTCTCAAAGTTATATGAATATCACCAGTATCAATTCCAAAATAGTTTCATCACCCCCCCCCCAAATACCTCATACCCATTAACAATTGTTCTCTACTCCCTCCTCCCCTCAGCCCTTGGCAACCACTAATCTACTTTTTGTCTCTCTGAATTTGCCTATTCTGGACATTTTATATAAATAGAAACACATAGTATATGTGCCCTTTTATAACTGGCATCTTTCACTTAGCATAAGGTACTCTGGGTTCATGCTCCATGTAGCAGGTATCACTGTTTCTCTCCTTTTTATGGATGATTAAAATTCTATTGTATGGATACATAGTATTTTGTTTATCCATTCATCAACTGATAGACATTTGGGTTGTTTCTACTTTTTGGCTCTATGATTAATGATGACATGAATACTTACAGATAAGTTTTCATACAAGGCACGTTTTTAGTTCTCTTAGGTATATAGCCAGGAATAGAATTAATAGGTCATAAGGTATGTTTAACT
>NW_003852411.1:14282641-14283673 GCF_000181295.1 Otolemur garnettii
AAAAAAAAAAAAAAATCTCTGGTCTAGAAGAAGATCCATTTCTGTGCTCATTTGGGTTAACAGAATTCAGTTCCTTGCAGTTGGAAGACTTAAGATTCCTGTTTCCTTCATAGTAGTCAAATGAGTTGTCACTAAGAAGCTCCAGTTTCTAGTGGCCAAGTGCATTATTTTTTACTGTGTTCCCTCTTCTTCCATCTTCAAAGCCAGCAATGGGAGGCTGAAAGCTTCTTATACTTCACTCTGTCTCCTTCTTCTGTCTTCATCTCTCTGACCCATTTGACTGCCTTCTTTTTCCACTTTTAAAGATTCAGATACTTAGGCTGCACTCACCCTAATAATCCAGGATAATCTCTCCATTTCAAGGTCCTTAACCTTTATCATATTTGCAAAGCATCCTTTGCCACATAAGGTATGTAATCACAGGTTCTGGGATTAGAGTGAGGATGTTTTAGCAAGGGGCAGGTTTGGGGGCAGAGGAGGCATTATCCTGTCTTCCTAATCTTCACATTTTAAAAACTCCAACTCAGAATTCTCTTGACATTAAAAATTTAATGTCAGCCTCTTGCCACATTCGGATATAGCCAATTGATTTTATAGAATACTTCAAACAACTCATAACTACTAATTATTACTACTAATAATTATAACAGTGATCTGAAGACATAAAATAAAGTACCAATACTTTATGACACTAAAGCCCCAGGATATAAGAGTCAACAGGACAAGTTTCTGCACTTTTTCTTGCACTGACACATAGATGAATAATAACACCTTGTATTTAAATAGCACTTACCGATTTACAAGTGCTCTTACATCCATTATCTCATTTGTGCTTTATAGTATCCTTTGGAGACACACAAAACTGTGCAATCATATTATTCCCTTTTTACGGATGAGAAAATGGAACCTCAGAAAGACTAAATAACCTACCCAAGTATGGTAAGTTTAAACATTTCTTTTGGCTCAGCGCCTGTGGCTCAAGTGGCTAAGGCGCCAGCCACATACACCCAAGGTGGCAGGTTCGAATCTGAC
>NW_003852411.1:14285082-14286420 GCF_000181295.1 Otolemur garnettii
GCCTAATACAAGTGTCTTTATAATAAAAGTTTTTTTTTCCTTCTGGATAGATGCCCAGTAATGAGACTGCAGAATCGAATGGGAGGTCTTGGTTGAGTTAAGGTTTCTCCATACTTCCTTCCAAAAATGTTGTATTAGTTTGCAGTCCCACCAGCAGTGCAAAAGCGTTCCTTTCGCTCCACATCCATGCCAGCATCTGTAGTTTTGAGATTTTGTGATAGGCCATTCTCACTGGGGTTAGATAATATCTCAGGGTGGTTTTAATTTGCATTTCTCTGATAATGAGAGATGATAAGCATTTTTTCATGTGCTTAGCCATCTATCAGCTTTAGAGAAGATTCTATTCATGTCTCTTCACCATTGATGTATGGGGTTGTTGGATTTTTTCTTATAAATTAATTGAATTCTGCATAGATCCTGGTTATTAGATCTTTGTCTGATTCAAAACAAGCAAATATCCTTTCCCATTGAGTAGGTTGTCTATTTGCTCTGATTATTGTTTCCTTGGCTATACAGAAACATTTCAGTTTCATTAAATCCCATTTATTTATTATTGGTGTTATTGCTGATCAATAACTGATCAATTTTTCAGGCAAATGGAAGTCAGAAGAAAAGAGGGTTGCAATCTTATTTTCAGATACATGTAGATTTAAAGCAACTAAAGTTACAAAAGACAATGATGGTCACTTCATATCGGTCAAGGGAAAAAATACAACAAGAAGACATTTCAATCCTAAATATTTATGCACCCAATTTAAATGCTCCTAGATTCTTGAAACAGACCTTGCTTAGTCTGAGCAATATGATATCCTATAACACCATACTACAGGGGACTTTAACTCTCCTCTTACAGAGCTGGACAGATCCTCTAAACAGAAATTAAACAAAGATATCAGAGATTTTAATGAGATCCTAGAACAATTGTGCTTGACAGACATATATAGAACACTCCATCCAAAAGATAAAGAATATACATTCTTCTCATCATTCCATGGAACATTCTCCAAAACTGGTCATATCCTAGGAAACAAAGCAAACCTCAACAGAATCAAAAGAATTGAAATTCTACCTTGCATCTATTCAGACCTAAAAGTGGAACTCAACTCCAGCAATAACGCTCAACCTCACACAAAGGCATGGAAGTTAAACAACCTTATGCTGAATGATAGGTGGATGCAGGAAGAAATTAAAAAAGAAATCATTAACTTCCCTGAGTATAACAACAATGATGACACAAGCTACCAAAACCTATGGGATACAGCAAGAGCAGTCCTCAAAGGAAAATTTATCGCTTTAGATGCCTACATTCAAAAAACAGAAAGAGAATGCATCAACAAA
>NW_003852411.1:14286658-14289899 GCF_000181295.1 Otolemur garnettii
TCCCATACTGCAGAAATTATTCCAAAAGATTGAGGAGGAAGGAATCTTCCCCCAACATGTTCTATGAAGCAAATACCACCCTGATACCAAAACCAGGAAAAGACTCAACTGAAAAGGAGAATTTCAGACCAATTTCACTAATGACTATAGATGCAAAAATTCTCAATAAAATCTTAGCTATTACAGTTTATCATCGAAAAAGTCATACATCAGGATCAAGTAGGTTTCATCTCAAGAATACAAGGCTGGTTTAATATATGCAAGTCTATAAATGTTATTCATCATATCAATAGAAGTAAAACCAAAGACTACATGATCCTATCAATAGATGCAGAAAAAGCATTCAATAAAATCCAGCATCCTTCTTTAATTAGAACACTGAGGAGTATAGGCATAGGTGGTATATTTTTTAAACTGAATGAAGTTATCTATGACAAACCCACAGCTAGTATTTTACTGAACGGAATAAAACTGAAAGCTTTTCCTCTTAGAACTGGAACTAGACAAGGTTGTCCTCTGTCACCATTACTATTCAACATTGCGCTGGAAGTTTTAGCCAATACAATTAGACAAGACAAGAAAATAAAGGGCATCCAAATGGGAGCAGAGAGGTTAAACTCTCCCTTTTTGCTGATGATATGATCTCATACCTGGAGAACCCCAAAGACTCAACCACAAGACTCTAGGAAGTCATCAAAAAATACAGTAATGTCTCAGGATATAAAATCAATGTCCACAAGTCAGTTGCTTTTGTATACGCCAATAGCCAAGATGAGAGGTTAATCAAGGACACAATTCCCTTCACCATAGCCCCAGAGAAAATGAAATACTTAGGAATATACCTAACAAAAGAGGGGAAGGACCTCTATAAAGAAAATTATGAAACCCTTAGAAAGGAAATAGCAGAGGACATCAACAAATGTAAGAATATACCATGTTCATGGCTGGGAAGAATCAACATTGTTAAAATGTCTATATTTCCCAGAGTAATTTACTGATTCAATGCCATCCCTATTAAAATACCAACATCCTACTTTCAAGACTTGGAAAAAATTATTCTGCATTTTGTATAGAACCAGAAAAACCCCCGTATAACTAAGGCAGTTCTTAGTAACAAAAACAAAGCTGGGGGTATTACTATACCAGATTTTATCCTATACTATAAGGCCATAGTGGTCAAGACAACATGGTACTGGTACAAAAATAGAGACATAGATATTTGGAATCAAATAGAAAACCTGGAAATGAAACCAACAACATACAGCCACCTAATCTTCGATAAACCAAACAAGAACATCCACTAGGGGAAAGACTCCCCATTTAATAAATGGTGCTGGGAGAACTGGATATCCACATGTAAAAGATTGAAACTGGACCCGCCCCTTTCTCCACTTATAAAAATTGATTCAAGATGGATAAAGGACTTAAAATTTAAGGCATGAAACAATAAAAATTCTCAAAGAAAGAACAGGAAAAACACTGGATGATATTGACCTGGGGAAAGACTTTGAGGAAGACTGCTATGGCAATAATGCTTTTGTTTTTCAGGGTTTTCCATATCATGAAGCTAAGTTACCTTGCTCTTTCTTCTAAGATAAGCAAAAAAGATATGCATACAAATAAAAGAGGTACTAAAGGCATTTTCCATGTTGGATTTTGTCCTGTTTACTAGTATACAAAAGGTGACAGGAGAGCATAGGGACAAGTATACAATGACATGCAAAAAAAATTAAATAATCCAAAACTATGTAAAGTGAGCACCTATAGCTATCCTTCAAATAATAATCTTACACAAAAAGAAGGCCCCTGGACCTTTCCAATTGTATTCTAATTCATCAAATATACTGCAAGTTTTGTAATCTATGATTTTTCCAATACTGTCCGCCCAAGGCAATCATACAAAATGAGAAATTAATTCTATTTATCTGCATCAACCCCCACTGTCTTCTTCCTTCTTTACCTTCCAGCTCCTGTTATGGAGACGGGTTGGTCTATCAGATATTTGAATTTATTCCTCCTAATAGGGTGATGCCAGACAGGGTCTACAGAGCGTGGAAGAACATTCTGGAAAAAAGCAAAAACAGATGACTATCCAGCAGAGGGTGCTCTAATCAATAAAATCTATCCTTTATTTCTAAGTACAATAATTATATTAAGGGCCTTTGGATACTCTAAGGAAAAAAGGGCAGAATTTTTGTTCAATTACAGAGAAAGACTAGAACTAGACCAAATCTATAGTAAATGAAAAATATTAAGACTAACAGAATAGTAATGATCATTTTAAAAGAAAGTTTAAACAGAAATACTTAAGAGCTTGAGGAGGTGCCTGTGGCTCAGTGAGTAGGGCGCCGGCCCATATACAGAGGGTGGCAGGTTCGAACCTGGCCTTGGCCAAACTGCAATAAAAAAACAGCTGGGCATTGTGGTGGGGGCCTATAGTCCCAGCTACTTCGGAGGCTGGGGCAAGAGAATCGCCTAAGCCCAAGAGCTGGAGGTTGCTGTGAGCTGTGCTGCCATAGCACGCTCCTGAGGGCGATAAAGTGAGACTATCTCTAAAAAAAAAAAAAGAAAAGAAAAGAAATACTCAAGAGCCTTGGAAACATTCATTCAAAAGATTTTTCAATCTAGGAAATTACTTTAACAAACATCTAAAAATGATCTGGAACATATAACATATGATCAATAAATACTTAACAAACCAGATACCAAAAGATGTTCCCAAGTACTCTCCCATGTATATACACATACCTGTGGGGTTTTAATTTTCTTAGGAGGCAGTAAGTTTTCAGGACAAGGACCAGCATTGGCTGCAGAGGTCAAAGAAAGAAGAACTTCCTCAGGAATGAACTCATTCTGAACGGAAGTAGGAAAGGGTTTTGGACGATCCACCATATTTTTTTTCTCTCTTAGTTCAGGAAGTCCTAAGAAAGTAATGGAAAAAAAACTTATTACAGATTTTTGGAGGTAGAGGGAGCTTCCCAGACTGCTTCCTCAATTCCATCTATGTTTCTTACAGAAACAAACATTGCTTCTCGTTGACAAGAGTAACAATACTTAAAACGCTAAACATCATATAGTCAAGAGAACATTAAAGCTCATCTAGTCTTTCTCTATTAGTGAATATTGTCCACCCCACCCTACTCACTTTACATTGCACACAGTTTAAAAACTCAGGTACAGAGATGATCCTGCATTATTCCCCCCACTCAAAGTTCAAAATCAACTCACTCTACTTGCTCAG
>NW_003852411.1:14290637-14294760 GCF_000181295.1 Otolemur garnettii
TCCTCCTCTCCCCCAAGCTATCAAATTAGTAATTTTTCTGACATGAATTCTAAGGTGAGAATCTTATAAAATGGCATTTATAGAGTGAGAGGATTTGAACTGAGTTTAGAAGTAAAAGTAGAACTGGATTGTTGGAAATGAAGAGTAGAACAATCTGAACAAACTGGGGGAAAAAGAACCATAAAGAGTGTTCTACTCAGCTTGACTAGGACAGAGGAGTTATAATGGTGGATTGTAAGGCTAATATAGGAAAGTCCTCCTATGACGTCAAGTAGAGTTGGGTTGTCATTGTCCTTAATTTATGCTCCTCATATAGCATAGTTTACATCTATTTCTATAAAGAAGTTTCTTCTACCATTGAAACTTTTTTTTTTTTGAGACAGTCTCACCATGTCACCCTTGTACAGTGCCATGGCGTCACAGCTTACAGCAACCTCAAACTCTTGGGCTTAAGCCTTTTGCCTCAGCCTCCCAAGTAGCTGGGACTACATGCCCCTGCCACAATGCCTGGCTGTTTTTTTTGTTGTAATTGTCATTGTTTAGCAGCCACGATGCAAGTGGCTGGTGCCCTAACCAACGAGCTATAAGCACCAAGCCTGAAACTTCTTAAGGTTTATATTACTAAATCTCTATCTCTCAAGAGCTTGGGATAAGTTAGAACATCAAAAGAACTAAGAGTTTTGAGGTTGCAGTGAACTTAGATGATGCCACTGCACTCTAACCATGCAACAAAGCAAGACTCAGTTTCAAAAAAGAACTAGGAAAAAAAGGATTGGGTGTGTAATTTCCCCTAAACACAAGGTGAAGGTAAGAGTGGAGAAAGCTTCAGCATAATGGGGATAAAGATAACATTAGTCGTCTCTAGTACAGATTTGTGTTTATCCATATATGAATGAAAGCCTTAAGGAATTACTCTCATTTAGAAAAATTACTAAAATCGGCATGTTGTACTAAAACTGCAAGCGTTTCTCTTATCTACACCGTTACATTTTTAAAGTTCTTTAAAGTCAGAGATAAGAAACCAAATTTTAAAAAATGCTGTTTCATACAACTATCAGAATTTAAAATAGGGTGAATTTAAAACAATATGAAAGTCATCATGTGAAGAGAATTATAAACATGGTCCTTGTGTGGAGTAGCGAAACAGGACTCTGACTCGAAACTACTGTAAAAGGAATGAGTTCTGGTTTTATTTAAAGTTGTGTTAGGAAAATGTAGCTAACTGAGGTATTCTAACTCATAGATCAAGAAAAATGGCGAATGCATTGTGATTTCTGTCTGTGGCTATGGTGGTTTGTCTGCGGGATCCTGGAAGGTTACCTCTTGTCTCTTCCTTGGCTACAGATACTTTTAACTTTTTGCTCTCAGATGTGGACACAGAGTTTATAGGTCCGGAGGGTGTTTTTGGGAAAGACATAATAAAAAATGCCTCCTATCACTCTTCAGTAATTTGAAATATTCCTCCAGAAATCTAACTTAGGAACAAATCAGCGCCGTGCTGGGACTTGCAGTCTGCCGCACCATCCTGCAGACAAAACAAAAACAACCCAAAATCAGGACCCATGTTCAGATCACAGTTTAGAATTCATCTAGCATGGTGTATGTTCTTCGAGGAGACCTCTGTGTTCTCCCAGGTCACCTGAAGCGACTGAGAAGCGCGTGGGTGCGTCTGGGTCCGGACGCAGGCGGGGACGGACAGGCTCGGTCCGCCACACAGCCCGCTGCCCCCGCCCCGGGGGAGTCACTCGCTCTAAGCCGGTGGGCCCGGGTCTCCCGCCTCCCCCTGGAAGCAGCGCTTGCGCGCGCACCAATCCCCAAAACTCGGGAGTTACGCAGGGCTCAAACCAGTTCTCATTAAAAGTGACGGGAAACCGACACCTGCGGTCCTCTGTCCAGCAATTTGTGTTTCGCGCCAGGTTGCCTCCGGTCACCTCGCCTTTTCCCAAACGCCTTTTTCTGTCGTCATAGAAACGCAAGACCCCGAGCCTTAGCAACCCTCAACGGGGGCTGCCTTCGGCGGTGCCGGCAGCAGAGGGAGAAGCTAAGAAACACTGTCTCCTAACTTCGATGTTTTAAGTGACAGCATAGGTTCAGTAACCATAGAGAAATGTTTAATCGGGTCGTAGTCACGGAATCCGAAAGTGTCTTGGTCCCAGGGCTTTCGGACGCCGGAGGGGCCAGTGCGCAGGCGCCGGGGTTTGCCCACGGAGCGAGCTTGTGTAGCTCCGGATCCAAGGGGTCACGAGGTGGGAACAGGGTCTCTTTAAGTTGTTTCAGTCGCCCTGTCCGTTTTTTGTTGTCGTTGCTTTGCTCATTTTTTATAAAAAACAAACTCAGAGGGAAATTGGGTAATCAAAATCTCTGAGTTCCCTTATTGCGTAAGTTGCTGGTCCTTGACATTTAGATCACATCGTCCTTGTTTTTCTAACAGCAGTGAGAAACATGGTGAAAGTGTTCAAAACACAAAATCTCCTTGCTCCCTTTGAACTCTTTTAATCGCACATTTTGGGCATCTAAGCATTTTTACCCTCTGCCGTCACTCTAGTTTTTAAAACAATCAAAATACACATACAGTTCATCTTAACAGGCAAGCCTAAAAAGAAGAGATGAGCAGAAGCAAGGTAATGCTCAAGTAGCCTTTCTCCCTCCTCACTGATGTCATATAGTTTGAAACCACAACCATGACACTTCAGAGTCCCCCAAACTCCAGTGTCAGTTCATACATACATTATCAAGTTCTTATGTAGGGAAGTAACTAATCTTCTGTATTCTTACCCTAGTTAAATTTAAGCAGGGTATTAATAGAGCAGACAGAAATAAGTTAACACACTTAACAGATAACACAGAAGGATTTTGGGAAGTGATTAGATCTGTAGTGTGGGAAAAAAAAAAAAAAGACATCAAAGGTTACTTCTCATTTTCTATCCCTTACAATGGTATGGTGACCTACGGCCATTTACTGAAACTGGGAACAGAGGAAGCAGACCAGGTAGATGAGGGCCTTGGAGAAGATTCAATTGAAGACATACTCAGGGCAGGTGTGTGGCTCAAGGAGTAGGGCGCTGGCCCCATATACTGGAGGTGGCGGGCTCAAACCTGGCCCGGCCAAAAACTGCAAAAAAAAAGACATACTCACTTTGCAGCACCACTGAGACATCTGGGTGGGGAAAAAAAGGCAGTTATTTGCAGACACACACACAACGTATACAGGTCTGAAACGCTCAACAAAGGTCTTGATTAAACATAAACAAGACTATTACAATAAAACCATCACTGCTGAAAAATAACAATTGCTACTCTTGGGAAACTCTTCTCCTAAGTTTTTTTTTTTTTTTTTTTTCTTATAGAGAGTCTCACTTTATGGCTCTCAGTAGAGTGCCATGGTGTCACACAGCTCACAGCAACCTCCAACTCCTGGGCTTAGGCAATTCTCGTCTCAGCCTCCCAAGTAGCTGGGACTACAGGCATCCACCACAACGCCTGGCTATTTTGTTGTTGTTGCAGTTCAGCTGTGGCTAGGTTTGAACCCGCCACCCTTGGTATATGGGACTGGCACCCTACCCACTGAGCCACAGGCACCACCCTCTTCTAATTTTTTAATTATACCAAGGGAACCCTAAAATGAAGTAAAATACTATTGAGACCTTTAATGGAAAATACCATAGCAAAATGTAATACAAGCAGGTAAAAGTTCTCCTAAATAGAGAATGTTAAGACATAGTGACGGTAAAAGAATCAGGTATAAATAGACCAATTGTGCATGTTGGTGACCTCTGTGGCAGCTCAATGCCAAGTAATAATGGGGTCCTCCAGGGCTTCAGGTGGAAAAACATTATGATAGAAGTCAGTGTTAGCACCAAACACGCCCACGTTGTTTGGGGAAAAAACAAACACTGAGTGTGCTTTTGCATCAAATCTTCTTACCAACCCATTTCCTAAGCATGTAGGCAAGGATTATATACACACCTGCAGACACTTAGAGCATGCACAGTGCCCTGAAGAAGACAGAGTGGGAAGCAAGCTGGTATTTGTATTTCAAGTTATTAAAAAACAAAGGTACCACTTAGAAACGCTTAAAAGGAGACACTATGATGAAATCGGCTCGGCGCCTATAGCTCAACCC
>NW_003852411.1:14295123-14304830 GCF_000181295.1 Otolemur garnettii
GGACTCTTAGTTCTATGTCATACAATTCACACATGGGTAAGCCTACAGGAAAAATTATGCTTTTGCCTTGTTCACAAGTGTTATGTTTAGTGCACAGCACAGTAGCTGGCATAGGATTGCAGTCTGTGAGAATAAATTCATCTTTCTCATCATACACTAAGCTGGGCTTCTACAGAGAGCAAATTGCAGCGATCATGGCCAACCCTGAGTATGCTACTCCATGACTGTTTCCTCACTTATTTACAGTTTTATAAGTCAGATGTATGAACTTAGTGGAGTCCAAATGTAAGCTAAGCCTGAAAGGACAAGGCCCTCAAATTTTCATAAATTCATCAAGAAAAATCTCCACAACGGCTTTGCCCCTACTTGGCCCAAGAAATGGGCACCATTCATTTCTGAAGGGATTTCTCCCTTCCTACTCTCTGGCACAGCAGAGCCAGGTGGGTTACAGCTAGGCTATCAAGAGAAACTATAGAGCACTTCTTGACTATTGCTATATAACATGTGCTTCTTGACTTCTTGACTCATGTTGCTATAACATGTGCTTCTGTGGAAAGGAATGTTGCATCATCAGTGAGCCTGGTGGCTCAAGCCTGTAAGAGGCCAAGGTGGGTGGATTGCTTGAGCTCAGGAATTTAAGACCAGCCTGAGCAAGAGACCCCCTCTGTACTAAAAACAGAAAAACCAGCTGGGTATAGTTGTATACACCTATAGTCCCAGCTACTTGGGAGGCTGAGGCAAGAGAATTGCTCAAGCCCAAGAGTTTGAGGTTGCTGTGAACTATGAAACGATAGCACTCAACCCAGGGTGGAAAACAAGAATGTTGCAATGTGAAGTATTTAAACATAATAGGTTCCTGTAATGCCAGTGTTCTGATTCAGACAGATGGGACAGAAACTCAAGCATGGAAGGCAGGTGCAACGTGGCTTTATTCAACTCCTGGGTGGCAGGGAATAAGGGCAGTCAGCCCTTATCCAACTCCTGGCGTCGGGAGTGCTGAGTTACATAGAAAGTCTACATCCTATAATCCACAGTCAGCACATACAAGTCTTATACAGGTATACCCTTTATACCCTGGGGAACAATAATGGCAGCACACCAAGAAGCATTAGGTAAGTATGAGTTCACTGTACATAGTTATGGCTCTTCAGGAACCCACGGCACTTTCCCGTGGGTAAGAAAGCCTAGACAACTTTATCTTGTCCCATACCCAAGGGCATGGGTGAGAAAGCCCAAACCACTTTTGTCTGTCCCTACAGTTCCTAAAGTGAGTAGCTAAAAGAACACCTGAAACCAGGTTAATTTATAAAGAATAGAAAGTTCTCAGTTCCCAAGGCTGAGAAGTCCAAGGTGCCAGCAGATTCAGATGTTTGTCGAGTTACATACTCCATAGGAAAGGAATACTGTCCTTACATGGCAGAAGGAGGAAGGGCAATTAGGCCGAATGCTGCTAGAAGGGCTGGTCTGAATCCCATTTATGAGGAGGAGCCCTTATGGCCCAATTAGCTGTTAAGGCCCCCACCTCAATACTGTCACACACTGGCAAACACCCCAGAGAGGAAAGTAACCTAAATTGGTTCAATACTTGTTTTCCCCCCATCTTGTCTTAAAAGGGGTATTTCCTGGCCAACAGATTTTTTACCTTTCATTAGAAACCCAAAGTCCATTTCTACCCACTGCTATAGAGGAGTAGTGCTTTCTTAGATACACTTACAGAGTTTGTTTGTGTGTGTGTGTGTGTGTGTGTACAGAGATAGGGTTTTACTTTATCACCCACAGTAGAGTGCGGTGGCATCACACGGCTCACAGCAACCTTAGGCGATTCCCTTGCCTCAGCCTCCCGAGTAGTGGGACTACAGGTGCCCCCCACAACGCCCAGCTATTTTTTTGTTGCAGTTTGGCCAGGGCCCGGTTTGAAACTGCCACCCTCGGTACATGGGGCTAGTGCCCAGAGCCACAGGCACCGCCCACACCTACAGGTTTTTAAAGGCCAAGAGCAAACGCAATTAGGCACCAAATCATCACCACAGAAGATAGGAGGCTAACATGTCATGTTGCTACTCTTCTTAATGCAAGTACAAAGTCAAGAACTGGACAACTGGGCCCCAGTATTTCTCTTTGTAATGGAAAATTCCATTGTAATGGAAAATGAAAGAGAAATTTCTCTTTCTCCTTCCATTAGCCTGGACAAGAAAGTCCAGTTTTTTCTCCCCTTTCTTTTGGCCACATTCAGCATATAAAGCTGCCTTGACATTGTGATGAAAAGCATTCATGAACGTGAACCACAGAGCTGATGTTGAATGCACTTGAAGTTACTTCTACAACAGACAGCAAGTTTTTTCCAAATATATTTATTTAACACATTTTTCACATTTGCAATACTTTGCCACTTTGTATGTGTGTATATAAGTTTAATTTTTTTAAGTAAATGCTAATATAATACATACTAAATAAAGTATTGGCACCAGTGATTAGTCAAACAAGAACTTACAAGAGAGAATAGGAAGTCAGGAAAATAGCAAACAGAAATGAATTAGAAATTTAATTAATATGAAAACCTTTGAAAACAACTTTATATTTATGTGATCTTTCTGTTGCTCTCAGAACATTGTGGATTAACACACAAACTGGAAAGATGCAGGCACAGGCAGCAGCTTCTCTATCCCAAATGGCAGAGTCTTCAGTGGGGCTTCAGCTCTGCCCACCCAAGAACTGGCATGTTTGTACATGGGAATTGAAACTATTTCAGAGAGTGTGTGACTGGGTGCGTGAACTGCCTATTTCAAAAGGATTTAAAACAAAGTACAGCTACTGCTTCATTCAGAAAAAACACACCACAAAACATGGTATACTATCTGTCAGCTTAAAATTTAGCAATCTGTTGGAAGAGGCTTATTGACACCAGAAATGTGAATATATTCATGTATAAGAGAGCACTTAGGAAAAATAAACATCACAGGGCAGTTGGAGGGGGTTTTTTCTTAAATTTTATCACTTCTGAAATTAATTCTTCCTCAAGCCCAAATCAGCTATTGAAGTCTTTATATTTTACCTAAAAAAGGGGAAACTTAATATACTAAGGATTCAGTAAACTGTATACGTTACACCAGCTCTCTTCCTAACCTAAAGCTTTTCAATGTTATTACTGATTTTCAAACTACACATTAAATTTAGGGGGAAGAAGGAGGGCATTACTCTCCTTGGTTCACCCTGAGTAGCTATTTTTTAATCTTCTCTTTAAATTGGGCTCTTATGTAACACTTAAATGCTGTACTACCAGATGAAAACTTTAATGTCAAAAACTAATCAAATCCCTACATAAGCTTCACTTATTATAATATTAATTGCATTCCTCAAAACATTCATGTCCCAGTTCCTTCAGTTTCAGTCAAAAATCTTAGAGATAAGATAAATAAAATAACATACTAGACAGATCTTTGTGTGAATAGTGTATAGCTATACACTATATATAGCATAGGTAATACATAGTATTACATAAATTACCTGAAATTTTGCCCAAAATTAGTAAGCATGTCAAATTTATAACAAGAGTATGAGCTATCTTCCATTAAGAAATTTATTCTGCCTTTCATAATTGTAAGTGTTCTCTTTGTAGAAATAAGGCCTCAGTAGTTTCCATCCCCTCCATAAATTCTAAAACTTAAGTATACACACTAGTTGCACACATTTGACAGAAATACCTAGGTCAGAGTAGATGCGTATTTCTGTATTTTTTTAAAAGCTTGCTACCCTGCCCTAATACCAACGTGGATAAACATAAAAGTCATTTTGTAAAGGAAGAAACACGAACAAATACCTTTAAAAACTTGGTTAAACATTACCAGGTATGGCTTGGCAGCCATAGTCCCAGCCATTTGGGAGGCTGAAGCAAGAGAATTGCTTAAGCCCAAGAGTTTGAGGTTGCTGTGAGCTGTGACGCCAGGGCACTCTAGCCAGAGCAACACAATGAGACTCTTTCTCAAAAAAAAAAAAAAAAAGGAAAAAAAAAGACCAGGTAAATCCCACTGTGCAGTAGCCTAGTGTATCAAGATCCAATGCTGATATCATCCTGAGAGTCTACTTCGAAGTACATATTCTTGGCAGCATGCAGCATTTGAGACATTCACATTTTTAAAAGATACCAATGAGACAGATAATAAGGATTAAGGTTTAGAATTTACGGAAGCTAGTGATGTGCAATACTCTTATGAGGTAGTTATTATGCCCATCTTACAGATGAGGAAAACTGTGGCTCTGATAAATCAAACAACTTTCCCAAGGTCACACTGCTAGTAAGTATGGAGCTATCTTAATCAAAATCCCATGCTCCTTTCACTGCACCAGTACATCTCAGTATATTTTGGGGGGAGTGAGTGAGTCTTCCAAGCAAGAAGGGTTTCAGGCTCATCATTACTATCTCAACCAAAAGTAGATATATGTTTTATCTGTTTTTTGTGCTGGGCTTAAGTGAACATTTAAAAAAAAAAAATGGTTCCCTAACTAAAAGAAAAGTTCAAACTACTATACTCTTATCAGGCCACCTTGATACTACATTTATCTGACCTTTGTTATTTTTTTCTTATACAAAACAAATGAATTTTGCTCAAAGGTATTTATACCCAATCTTTGCACAAAAGACCTCTCAGCAATTAATACATTACATCTTTTTAGGCTATGAAGACCAAATGACCAACTTTTAAATACATTATATTGTTTTCTATAAGACTTTAAGATAAAATTTTTCAGGCAAGTATTTTAAAATTATATTGTAAATTGTCTATACTAAATAGACATACTAAATGAATTAGGCTTTACGACATAACCTATGTTTGCCAATATATTGTACTTTCTTAACCTGCTAGTTGTCACCCACTTGATATCTTGCGACTAATGAAAAAGGAAAAAACATTTACCCCACTCCTTTGCTTGCAAATGTTACAGTTACTGACAGGTTAAAAGAAGCCTCAGTTTTCTAATTAAATTATAACATGAGGCAAGCAGTTTACCTGCACAATTACAGTACATTAATCCACCAAAGAACAAAATAAAATTCTATTTGATTCATTATTGAGGACTGAGAACAAAAGTATCTAACAAATTAATCCCATGCGTAAATGTGCTTAAAAGATCAAATTAGAGAGGTAATAAGAAAAGAAATACATATAATTAATTGTTCTGTTGGATAATACACCCCAAATCATGGTTACTATCATTAATACTTCTTATGAAAAAGAAATTTAAGCACATTGCTTTTGAGAAGGCATAAAGAATCATCCTGTAACTGTAAATAATTCTCACTATTAGCAAAATAGTGAAAAAAAAAATCTTCTTGAAACATGTTAGCAAGAGTAAAATGGTCTCTGTTTAAATAGTGTAAATGATGATTTGAAAAAAAGATTTTTGCTAAAAGCCACAATCAGATCATGGCTATCAAACCAGTTTCTCTCACAGAAAATGGCCATCTCTTTAACTGTTATATATGTTTTGAAAGTTTCTTAGGACAGTTTTACCATTTCTAAACAGTCTATAATTCTACATATCACTTGCTCTCAATCTCAGGGAGAAAAATCACTAACAAAGGGAAGTGCAAAAACTAGCTATTGCTGGGCATGGTGGCTCATGCCTGTAATCCCAGCACCTGGGAGGCTGAGACAGGGGGATTGCTTGAGCTCAGGAGTTTGAGACCAGCCAGAGCAAGAGCAAGACCCCATCTCTAAAAAAAAAAAAAAAACAAAACAACTGGGTGTGTGGTGGGTGCCTGTAGTCCCAGCTACTCAGGAGGCTAAGGCAAGAGAACGCTTAAGCTCAAGAGTTTGAGGTTGCTATGAGCTGTGACATGACAGCACTCTACCGAGGGCAACAAAGTGAGACTGTGCCTCAAAAAATAAATAAAAACTAGCCACTATCAGCCAACCAATGCAGTATTCAGAAACCCTACAGAGAAACAAAGTCCTGTTGTATAAAGTAAACATTTATAGTACTTCTTAACAAAAATATACACCTAAAAAATTCCATTCTCTTGCTTCAAAAGATTGGCTTATTCATAACCAAGTCATAGACCAATCTGTTCTCATTATCTTTAAAATGAAGTTGTAAGTTCAAGTAACTCATTCATTTTAATATTTATGAAAAATGCAGAAATAACCATCTATATTAAAGCTGTCTTGTTAGAAGGTTATGGTTCCATTACAATTACAATACCACTGTCGCAGAACATTACTGCCAGAGAACATTGAATATCTTTTTACAAGTAACCTCCTTTGAGGTGTGCTTGTGTGTGTTGAAGCTGTATTTAACGTTTAAAATCTGCCTAAATTTATCTGAATCAAAGACATGGTGAATAAAATAGGTGAGTAGGCTGGGTACTTGTGGCCTAAAGTAGGATGTGTCTATTTAGAAACTCTACTTACCTTCTTCTGAGATTCAAAACTGACTTTAAAACAATTCCAAACTGTACCAAGAGGCCCTCCAAGTAACAATCATCTGAATAATTCATAAGTCTCACTTCTTTGGGTGGAAGGTAGAACCAGAAGGTAGGTTTGTGACATCCTTTGCAATGCTCTATCTTTACAAACAAAATCACACCTCATATATGCAGACAAAATAATTCCCACACAACATTGTATTAGTAATGGGCATTGTATAAAATGGAAATATTGCATAATAGAGTACATTTTATTATAAGCAATCACACATTAATTTGTTTCACCTAAAAACATACTATCATTAAAAGTATAATAATTGAGCAAATGCAGAAGCCAGCTTCTGGATCCTTAAAGGAGGTGAGTAATAGTTATATTGCAGACTCACTAGCCTGCACAATAATTCAAGATAAGTCAATATCTTTTAGACAATAAAATAACTGTTCTAAAGGATACTTCTAAATAACTTCAAAGATCTTAATACCCTAAGGTTAAAAAACATATCTTCCATGTTAAGTTCCAAGACAAACAAAATAATTTAAACACATGATTGACTTACAAATTTTTTTAAAGATTACTTAGGAAGTTGTAAGAGGAAATGTCTTTCTTTTTCCTGTGCTACTTCTTTCTTTTTCCCTATTTCTGATCCCTTCAATATAATATTATTGATGTAAACTTAAGAATTCAAGGCAAAAGGCATCTTTTTGCTTCACAGAAATCATGACCTTTAAAGAAAACAAGGTAAAAACTTCAGTAGAACTGAACTTTAAAATATGTATATATATATGTATACATATATATGTGTATAAAATAGGATATATAACAAGATCATCTTTGGAAAACATTCTGTCTACTAGAAATAGCAAAAATCATTCCACATTTTTTTTCTACCCAACTGGATGTTTAATTAGTCTCCATTCCAACAAATGTGCATGGAAAAAAATTCTAACCCAGAGGTACTTAAACAATTTCTTCATATATCTTTTGGCTAATTCAGTGGCCAAGAAAGTATGATGTTTAGTTTCTTATTGGACGGAGCCAAGAAAACAAAATAGCTATAATTACCAAGGCTAAAACTGATATGACCAACAAGAACAGCAATACCTCAACTATTAAGTCTCCCTTCTCTTGTCCCCATCCCAACAACAACAAAAAGTCCTGCTTAAGTGTACAAGATTCCAGTGAACTTCCAACAGTTTTGCTTCAAGTGACCTAGAAATGGAGTGAGTCATCCATAAAGCTTGCAGTGGCCCAAATGACACAGGTAACTTCAGTAATAGCTAGAAACCGCAGGCTCCAAATCAAGGAGAATCACCCCATCTTCAGCGACACGGAAGAAACAAGAGTCCAAACTTCTAAAACATGTATTGACAAGTCCAGGAACGTGGCTGGATATAATCTAGAAATGTGGGCTACAAAGGAAAATAAAAAGAATGGAAGAATAGTTTGTGTGAGAACTATAGAAGTGTGAGAACAGGAAATGTTAGCATTATATATTGTATATCTCTAAAATGCCTCACAGCATTTCAGTAACCTTCAAACTAATAGCAGTTCACTAATTCAAAAGATGTTCAGTACTTTTATCTGTATCACAGATTTATTCAATTTAGAATCTTCATATGGGGTAGCACCTGTGGCTCAGTGAGTATGGCACCAGCCCCATATACCGAGAGTCCTGAGTTTGAACCCAGCCCCGGTCAAACTGCAACAAAAAAATAGCTGGACGTTGTGGTGGGTGCCTGTAGTCCCAGCTACTTGGGAGGCTGAGGCAAGAGAATCACCTATGCCCAAGAGCTTAAGTATACAAGATTCCAGTGAACTTCCAACAGTCTGGAAGTTCCTGTGAGCTGTGACCTGCCCCCCCACCCCCCGCCCAGCACTCTACTGAAGGCAACAAAATGAGACTGTCTCTAAAAAAAAAAAAAAAAAGAAAGAAAGAAACTTCATATGAAGCTTTTCAAGTGCAGTAAATGTTAAACAAGTGCATGAACTTTTGACCAAATTCTAAATAGGCACAGTTTCTTCCTCTATCTTGCCTGTTTAATTTTAGCACAACCTTACTGGATCTAAACAGTGGTAGGTTCATGATGATAAATATGTATGCGAACTGACTAAAACACAAGGTTTTAAATTACTGAACTGTCTAAAGGAAGAACAGGTAAAGTACTGTAAAAGTTCGGAAATAGGAAAGGGAGCAAGAATTTGGAAAACCTTCATGGAAGACCTAACAACAAATTGGAGTGTGAAATGAAAGTAAGATCTGACATGTGGAATATGAGTGTAAAGAGCAGCATGACCAGGGACAAGAGTCCAGAGTTAAGAGCAATTGGTTCAGATGCACAAAGGGGATTAACAGGAAATGTGGAGGAAGGCTGAGGCAACATACAAAAACAGGGGAGACAGAGGAGCTTTGCAGAAAAACTGATTGATCTGATTGTGGACATCATCACTTGCAAGTGTCTATGACAAATACCCAGGCAGATATGTCACAAAGGCATTCCCTCCAAACATGGAAAGTTACAGGCACTGAAGGACTCCTTAGGAGGGCCACCAAATTCAGCAAATTCAAGTATAGGATGTCTAGATAAACCTAAAAAGTAGCTCTAACTGCTGAATTTTTGTAATTTATTTTAAAATGTAGAATACCAGACATTTAGGGTATTCTGAGAAGGCCAATACAGAAAGCAGGACAAAATCATTAAATATAGGACATGCCATATAATACATATACTTGGTGCCTAGAGGCCAGGTGTAGAGGCTCACACTGTAATCCTAGCACTTTGCAGGGGTGCTGGTGGTATAGTGGTGAGCCTTCCTAGCACTTTGGGAGGTTGAGGTGGGAAGAATGCTTAAGGTCAGGAGTTTGTTTGAGACCAACCTGAGTAAGAGCAAGACCATGTCTCTGAAAAAATATATAAAATTAAGCCCAACATGGTGGTACATGCCTATAGGCCTAGCTACTCGGGAAGCTAAAATGGAAGATTGCTTGAGCATAGGAGTCTGAGGTTGCAATGAGCTATAATGATACTCATGCACTCTTAACCTAGGCAACCTTGTGAGGACTTATTGCAAAACAACAAAACAAAAAATGCCTGCCAACTCTACTTCTTAGGGTATTTCCACCCATGAAATTCTACCCATAACTATAAGCAGTGCTTTCAGCTAGTACTAGGAGACCCACTTAACTAGACTGTATCAATTAAATTAACCAGAGTATATGCTGGAAAACTCAGAAGTCTATGTTCCATACTATGTTACTTGAAAATAAAATTCTTTTTTTTTTTT
>NW_003852411.1:14305087-14324270 GCF_000181295.1 Otolemur garnettii
AATAAAATTCTTATAAAAAATATAAAGTGCTCTCTTAAAATTTAGGAGTTATCCATACATGGCTAAAAACTAAAGCCCCAAGAATAAATGAAACTTGAACATAGCTACAACAAGGAAAAAAACAAAAAAATATATAAAAATCAAAAGAAATAGAATCCTAGGCATTTCAAAGTTGTACAACATTTTTACAGGAGTTGTTACTTTGGGAAGACAGGGGTTAAAAAAAATATCTAGGTTTAGGTGGTGGTGGTGGCAGGGACATATACACCATTGGGAAAATCTTAGAGAATACTTAAATTATCAGGTGATAGAAAATTAGAAGGGGCTAAAGAAAAAGCAGGGAAAGAAAAATGAAAACCAAGAACTAGGAGAGTTAAATGTGAAGAAAACCAAAGAAAAGAAGAATTGCAAAGATAGTACAGTAACACCAGATAATAAACTTAATGTTTCTACTCTATCTTTCCCTCACTTTAACATTAATTCATCATTATCTCCACTACTATTCTTCTCCTTAACAATGCTCACCAACCCTCACAATCTGGAGACAAACAGGTTACTTTTGCACTCCAATCGGACAGGTGACTCACATTTTTCAGAGGACAGTGCTGACGGGCATACCACTCTTGAGAATAAAAGCACAGCATAACGCCGTTACCCAAGAAAAGAGAAGTCCACATCATAACATTCCAAATTGGCCTTTTCCTCCGATCATTGACAATGAAGTTGAAAGCCACTAGTGTTTGGAAGATAACAAAATAAAGTATGCAGTTATCAAAACAATCTATCAGGAGATAAAGATTTTCAGATAGCTGTTGTCATCATTTAATAAATCACAGTGAGCATCAACTGTTCATATATATATATATATATACACACACACACACACACACACACATTTTATTCTGGTCACTGGTTTTATAAATGAAAATGAAGCTTAATTGGTGAAATGTATTAACAAGTAATTAATAGGACATCAAGAGTATTCAGGTGAATATATTTCATGAAGTTATTCATATGCTAACTCTTCCTCTACCCACTCAAAAATGGTCAGTTTTCCAAGGGTACATACTGATCATGTTTATGAATAGAGAAGCTATTTATATAGTCTTCATGACCTGCCAAATCAGTGTTACTAATGGTCTTCAAGACCTTACCTAGTTCATTTCCTTAAAGTGTAAACAACTTGAGACAGTTATATATTTATAATTATTCAAAGTTAATATCCTAACCAGCTGGTTAGAGAGAGAAACACTACTTTAACATGGTATTAGTGCTATCTAGTTTTTCTACCTTGATTCTAGTCTCTCTTCTGTATGATGTTTCTTTTTAACATAATACCCAGTACTCACAGCATGCCAAGATACTTACTTCCAAAGAACATGAAGAGCACGAAGAGCACAGGATAAAAAAAGCTCAAGCAAACAGCCAGGGCATATTCGTGCACTACAGCAGACACAGCAAAAACAGCTAACATGGCAGCAGATTTGAACCTCTTAGAGAACAACTAAAGGAAAACATTAAAAATTTAAAAAAATTTTAAAGTAAGGATGAGCTTTGTAAGATTTCTAATTATCACATGTGAAAAGCACCTAAATATATTTATGTGTGATTTTCCAAGTCTAAGCCTTAGATTAATCCAAGCCTATTAAAATAATTAAAAACATAAATACCTATCAATCCTTATTATAAAGATGCATTTCCCAAAGCATTATCATTTATTTCTAAAAACATTAATAACATATATTTGTAAATTATTATAGTTGACAAACCATAATTTTCATACATAAGCAAAATGTATCTGGTTTCAATCTTTAACACTGTATGGTGGATAGGGCAGGTGTCCTCTCCATTTTTACAGGTAACAAAACAAAGATTTAAGAAGGAGAAGAAACTTGCCTCTTACCTGCGTGAAAGTGCGCTCAAATAATGCTATTTCCACCACAAGACACTGTCACTAGGCAAATGATGCCCTTTCTTGACAATAAAAACTATAATCCAGAGATACAAGTCTTAACCAAGAGATTCAAGGTTACTTTTTTTTTTTTGAGACAGAGTCTTACTATGATGCCCTCAGTAGAGTACCGTGGCATCACTGCTCACAGCAACCTCAAACTGTTGGGCTTAAGTGATTCTCTTGCCTCAGCCTCCCAGGTAGCTGGGACTACAGGTGCCCACCACAATGCCTATTTTTGGTTGCAGCTGCCATTGCTGTTTTAGCTGGCGTGGGCCGGGTTCAAAGCCAGCTCCCTTGGTGTATGTGTGGCTGGCGCCATAACTACTATGCTACAGGCGCAGAGCCTCAAGATTACATTTCATTAGTCTCTAAGCAGTATCTCAAAGACATGTGTCACTGGAGAGACATAAATCTACAAAAGGTTTTTCTCTAAACAAAGAAACAAAAATAAATGAAGAAAGATACAGGGAGATGGCAACAAGATTCCTAAGAAATAACCCATTATTGGTGGATCATTTCAATTCCACCGAAGACTTCCATGCATTCTTACTTTGTTATCGTGTAAAATAAAACCCAGAGCAAAAATACAGTATTAGACTTAGTACCGTACATACTAGTTTCTAAGCAATACTATTCAAAGCACAGAAGTTGTTAGATGTAAATGTCTCTCTCATAGGAAAACTGAAAAGATACTATCATCCTTTCTTCATGAGCAATTAGGCTATTTTTATTTTTAAAGAAACAGAGTCTCACTTTGTCGCCCTGGGTAGACTGCCATGGCATCATAGCTCACAGCAACCTCAAACTCTTGGGCTTGAGTGATCCTCTTGCCTCAGTGTCCTGAGCAGCTGGGACTACAGGTGCCCACCACCACACTTGGCTAGTTTGAGATGGTGTATCACTCTTGCTCAGGCTAGTCTCCAACTCCTTAGCTCAAGCAATCCACCTGCCTCAGCCTCCCAGAGTGCTAGGATTATAGGCGTGAGCCACCACACCTGGCTTCATAAGCAATTACATATAACTTCTTCCTACTGCATAATACTCAATATATTTGGAAAAGAATTCTTTCTTTTTTGGGGGGAGGGAGGGTCTGATCTCACTGTGTTGACCAGGATGGAGTACAATGGCCATCATCAGAGATCACTATAGCTTCAAAATTCCTGGGCTCAAGTGATCCTCTAACCTCAACCTCGTGAGTAAGCTAGTCAGACTATAGGCGTATGCCAAGGCATCCAGATAATTTTTTTACTTTTTGTAGAGCCAAGGTCTTGCTACATTGTCCAGGACAGTCTCAAACTCCTGAGCTCAAGCTATCCTCATGCCTCAGCCTCCCAAAGTGCTAAGAATACAGATATAAACCACTGTGCCTGGCCAAATATCCATTTCTTAAACTAAATCTTGTTGCTTACCCAGAGAAAGTCCTTGTAAGCATAATAATACAGCCAGTCATGGACAACTACATTCCAAGTCCTGTAATAGTTAGAGTATGATGTGGAATTCCACCAATCCTGAGGGGGAAAAGCAAAGGTATAAAACTACACACACACCATAAGCAAAAACCCCCTCAATTTTCCCAAAAAACACATATGTAACATAGAAGTCAGCATATATTATGATAAATTGTTAGTTCATATGCTGATGTCAGAAAACTCCTAAAGGGCATTTTGGTTATTAGAAATGAATGTGACATTAATTCTAGTTTTATGTATGACCAAGTTTCTAGGTTCATTTTGTCTCATAACTAAACAAGTTACACTGAAAGATACAGAACACACAGACTCATTTAAATCTAATGTTCATCCAAACAGCAATCAGTAAACTTTCCCCAGCTCTTCACCTTGCTAGAATATAGTAAGAAAATTCCAAGGTCATGAAGACCAGATAGAGTGTTAACATTAAAGAACTGTTTTGTGGTATCATAAATAGCAAAATTTAAGTTACACGAGGAGTGAGATGGTGGCTACCTCCAAGACCTGGTGTCCTATTATATAATTCTTGCTCCGAATTTTAAGAACAGACTAATGAAATCAGATTATCTAAAATCTGCAATCAGACTTGAATTGATATCAAAAAACAACAAAAACTCAAAGAGAGGTTTAGGTAGGGTTACCAAACACTATGAACTACTCTGGCTCCAGTCTAAAGCTTTCCAATTTTAGAAATAGAAGACTACTACTGAATTAATGCCTCTCAGAATACAGGAGGGAAAAGTTGTTTCCTTCACGAATTGTTCAATGATCTTAACCTTGCTGATGTCTCTCTTTCAGAACTAGATAGCCAATTTTTTGTCTTATAATGCCATCTGGACAAACACTTTCCTGCTGTATTTAGGCTTAAGTGATTCTCATAGGATCTGGCAGAAACTATGCACGTGTATTAAGGGAGCAGATACTAGAAGTAAAAGCTATGTTAATTGAATCTGCATCAGAATTTCAGACTTAATTTGGCAAAATTTGTGGGAAAGAAATTTCACAATGTTAATGTCCAAAAGCTGGTAATAATAACCAATAAGCTCAAATACGTAATGAGGAAATCAATGTGAAAGGAAAGATGAGCCTAATTATATATTACCTTATAAAACATCCTGTCACCAAAGCGCAACATCTCAGCAAAGGCATTGAGCCAGCAGTGCAAAAAAGCAAAAAAACTAAGGAGCAGAATCAGCACCCCTAAAAATAAGATTAACAATATTGAGAGCCTTTCTAAATAGCTCAGATATCAAGCAATTAACTATATGTCACCACTTGTTTAACTGGGATTATTTTGTAAAATACAAGTTATTCAAATAGCTCAGATATCAAGCAATTAATTATATATCACCGTTTGTTTAGCTGGGATTCTTCTGTAAAATATATACTATTCCAATATGAATTACACTATATTGTAAAATACCATTTACATATCCACCCCTTTACATTTATTCACAAAATATTTATAGAGCATCTACTATGTACCAGACAATATGGGAGAGACTGTGACCACCTATAAGAACATAATTCTTGATCCTAAGCAATTTGCATTCCAGTGATGAAACCAGCCAACTATGCAAACACATACCTTATTTTATTTAATTTTTTACTGAGACAGTCTCATTTTGTCACCCTCTATAGAGTGCCATGGTGCCATAGCTCACAGCACCCTCAGACTCTTGGGCTTAAGCGATTCTCTTGTCTCAGAGACATTCTCTTGCCTCAGCCTCCCAAGTAGCTGGGACTACAGGTGCCCACCACAATGCCTGGCTATTTTTGTCATTATTGTTTGTTTAGCAGGCCTGGGCTGGGTTCAAACCCAATAGCCCCAGTGCATGTGGCTGGCGCCCTAACCACTGAGCTATGGGCACTGAGCCACACACCCTATTTTAGGAACAGATAACAGAGTTTATTGAAGTAAGTCTTGAGGTCCATCAGGGTGGGTTACTGAAAGATGTCAGAAGTGCCCATAGCGCCCGTAGTGAGTAGGGCACCGGCCACATACACTGAGGCTGGCGGGTTTGAACCTGGTCAGGGCCTGCTAAACAACAGTGATAACTACAACAACAACAAAAATAGCCAGGCATTGTGGCAGGCACCTGTAGTCCCAGCTACTTGGGAGGCTGAGTCAACAGAATCGCTTAAGCCCAAGAGTTTGAGTTTGCTGTGAGCTGTGACACCATGGCACTCTACCCAGAGTGACATAGTAAGACTCTGTCTCCAAAAAAAGAAAAGAATGATGCCAGAGGGAGGAAAGAAGAGAGAAAGTGATGACAGAAAACATTACTAACATTTAATGAATAAAGAGAAAGAGTGAGTAAACTATTAACTAAAATGAGCTTATACAGGGTAAAGATTATGCATGTCTTATTTAGTACTGGAGGCTGAGGTCCTGGCATCAGTAGGTACTCATATATTTCCAGAAAAAAATAAGTAGAATGAATGAAGTTAAGAGATTGGGTATAGCTGGAAAGACAGAAAGAGAATAGGAAACGGTGGCAAGAGAGATTTCAAGATGGGATCAGCAACATCCAATGCTTCATGCAGGTCAAATTGGATTAGTGTACATCTACAGGATTCAGAATCAGGGAGAGACTAGTGATTTTAACAAAGGGTGTTTTGGTGGCCTGGTGGGATTAGGAGCTAGATTGAAGTGAAAATAGGGAACAAAAAGATAAAGCATAAATATGGCTCTACCATCACACAACATAAAACTTGAGTGAAAGCCACAAGATTAATGGAAAGATTGTCCTGAGACTGGAAGGACACTTCCATTTCTAAAGTAGATGGCAAAGAGGTCAAGATGAGTATATGTGTGTAAATAAGTTTAGAGGAAAAAGCAGGTAAATAAAAGTGTTCACAGGGAGTGGCCTTCTATTATATTTTCCTTATGAATTTATGCAGGACCAACTGAACAAAATACTCACGTTACCTGGCAAGATGGAGTTAAATACACAGAGGACCAGAACACGAGCGCTGAAGGGCTCCTGTTTGATATTCCGAAACAAAGGAGCACAAAGCCTTTCAAAGATGTAGTACACATAACAAAAGCACCCAAAAACCTAAAACATAACAAATATCCAATTATAATGATGGCTTGATAAAAAAAGACAGATGGTAATCTTTTCCTCAAAAAAAAGGTACACATGTGACCCTTAATGTTTATATATTTCATTTAACACGAGGATATATGACTGCTATAATCCTTCAGGGATTTTACTCAAGCCTAGTTTTTACCATACCTTTTTTTAATCCTTTATCAAGTCAAGTTTTTAAAAGTTCATAGTCTTAGAACCTGTATTTCTTCCTACATAAAACCCATTAACATAAGAACTTGTAGGCTATAGGGGGGTTTTGATTGAGATAAGAATTTAAACTGAGATATTCTGAGATTTATGATTCTGATGGGGTCGGGGGGAAGATGTGGCAAATGTGGGAAAGTCAGATCACATCTACTCACATATGCCCCCCAAACAAAACAACCAGAACGGGCAGCGCCTGCGGTCTCAGTGGGGAGGGCACTGGCCCCCTATAACGAGGGTGGAGGGTTCAAACCCAGCCCCAGCCAAACTGCTACCAAAAAATAGCCAGGAGTTGTGGTAGGCACCTATAGTCCCAGCTACTCGGGAGGCTGAGGCAAGAGAATCGCTTAAACCCAGGAGTTAAAGGTTGCTGGGAGCTGTGATGCCACGGCACTCTATTGAGGGTGATAAAGTGAGACTCTGTCTCTAAAAAAAAAAGTCTTTAATTAAAAAGACTTCCTTTTATGGAAGAAAATTACTTTTGATGCTGGCAAAACAAACACATTTCCTGTTCTGGTAATAGTTTAAAAAAATTGACAATCTCAAAAGAAACCATTCTTGAGCACCCAGAAGATTTAAATAAGAATATTATAAATAGTAATTCCCATCTCCCACCAATCAACACACCAATGGCAGTTAAAATTTTACCTGTGCAAACTGCATAGTAACATAACCCCACCTTACAGTGGGAGTCCTAAAAAGAAAATAAGTTTTCTAAATAAATAATTGAACTTGAATAAATACACTCATATTTTTACACATAAATCATTTATGGCTATATGAAATACTTATATAATTCTGTCAAGAATTACTATGACCACCCTGACCAAGAGTGAGACCCCATCTCCACTAAAAATAGAAAAACTAGCTGGGCATTGTGTCAGGTATCTACAGTTCCAGCTACAGGAGGCTGAGACAAGAATATTGCTTGAGCCCAAGAGTCTGAGGTTGCTGTGAGCTATGACACCACAGCACTCTATACAGGGTGACAAAGACTCTGTCCCAAAAACAAACAAATACCTAACAAATGCACGCAGGGTTTCTTGTACTCTCAATGAATCCCCAACAATAAATTAAAAAAAAAACACACAAAAATTTACTATAATCAAATTAGACTGCTAAATGTCATTATATGCCATATAGACTGCCATATGCCATTGAGACTGCTATATGTCATTATATGCCATTTGAGGCGTCCCAAGCCACACATAAAAAAATGAACTTTCATATTCTCTATATTCCTATGTGAACTGGTGGTCCCTACCTACATATCCCACCTCCCTCATGCCACAAATTCATGTGCTCACCACATTCCTGTTTTATAGTGCCATTACCTGGGATAGCTGTCACGGTAGATAAGGGTAGGAGCAAACAAGAAATACAAGTACTGATTGACTGTAGGTATTGGAACAGCGCCTAAAAAAGGAAAACTATACTTAGATCAGAGGCTCTTTGATTTCTTTCAGTAAAACTAAAGGAGGAAAATAAGGAAACACAGAACAGGGAAGAACAAGATGACATCTTCTGGCTCATGGTATTTCTACCTGATTGCCTAAGACGACCTCTTATTCTTATATTAATTGAATATTATTAATCTCTCTAAACTAAGTTATTCCTATGACTGAGATAACTTCTAGAGTGTGAAACAACAATCTGCAAACAGTAAGCAGACATAAGTGTAAGGAGGCAAAGTTACACAAGACTCTAATGATCAATTTTTTTTTTTTTTTTTTTGGCTGGGGCTGGGTTTGAACCTGCCACATCTGGTTCAGGGGGCGGTGCCCTACTCCTTTGAGCTAGTGGCGCCGCCCTAATGATCAATTTTTTTTAATTATATGATCAAGGGAAAAACAGGAATAGTCAGAAAACTGAGAAAGTCTTCCACATCAATATGAGTCTTTTATATTTAAAACTCAAACACAATCTGTATATTATATAATGTGCCATACCAGCAAACACCAAAGGTTGAAATACCCTCTCAATAATCCTTTAACTTAATGAAATTACATACTTGATTTCTCCTTAGCTGAATTTAGAACCCGAGGCACGTTCTCTCTGACAAATGAATAGGCCTTCATTATTAAACGAATCTACAAAAAGAAGGAGGGAAAGGATAAATTTTCTTTGTCTCCTATAAACAACTCCAGAACAACATTATTTATATTTACACAAAAGAACTGAATTTTTTTGGCATATACTAAACCAAGTTCACTTTTATGCAATAAAGAAAATAAACTGAAAAGAAGGTCATCTCATTACTCAAATTATATTGTATCTAATAACATAATATGAGTATATTACAAATCAAGATATTAAAAGCCTATTGAAAGAAAGTCCTTTGAAAAGCCCCTTTCCATTAGTTAAGCAGGTTATAGACAATCAATATAAATCATAAAATTCTGAAAGGTATATAAGCAAATAAAAATAAATCCTTTGGTATTCAGCTGAGAGGAGACAAATGAGATGGCTGAATGGAATCCTCCAGCAATCAATCTCCACCTCCCAACACCAAACTGATCCATGCAAGAAGCCATTTTTTTTTTTTTTAGACAGAGTCTCACTATGTTGCCCTGGGTAGAGTGCTATGGCATCACACCTCACAGCAACCTCAAACTCTCGGGCTTAAGTGATTCTTTTGCCTCAGCCTCTGAAGTAGCTGGGACTATAGGCCTGCCATAACACCCTGCTATTTTTTGTTGTTGCTGTTGTTGCAGTTGTCATTTTTGTTTTAGCTGGCCCCCAAGCTGGGTTTAAACCCACCAGCTTCAGTGTATGTGGCCAGTGCCCTACCCACTGAGCTATGGGCACAGCTAAGAAGCCATTTTCATAAGAACTAAAATAAATCCTTTATTTAGATATAAATAGTTACATGACAAAACAATGAAACTGACACTTCAAAAATGAAGTTTTAAAAATAAAAAAATATTTTATAATTTAAATGACTTTTACAAAAAGTCTAATCCATCCCAAGCAGTTTAATACAATTCATTTACCAGGAGTCGAAACACTAAAGCTAGAATGAATCTTGAAAGATGAGATGATCTAGTTTAGTCTAGTTGATTTTTCAGATAATGTCATAAAGAATGATATATGGAAATTTATTCAAGTTAAACTGTTAAAAATAACAGTATCAGTATTATTTTAAGCACAGCATCACTTTGCTTAAAATTCAAAACCTTACCTGTTCAAGTATAACAATGAATCGGGAAGCTGGTGGCAGCGTATATGCTAATACAACATACACTGGTACAAATCCTAGAACTCCAATCTGGAAGATCATGAAAAGCAAACCATGGAAGAGGGAATGGATCAGTGGATGAGAACTCTTACTATAGCCACTGGCCCAACGATCAAAAAGAAAATAGGGAACTGCAAGTGTAGACAGGAACATGATCCACCATGTCCAAATAACGGTAGGAAATTTGCCAAAAGCATAAGACAGAAGGCTAAACTCAAGCACCAGCCTGGGAGAAAAAGCACAAAAAAAGAACATAGAAATGAGTTCTTAATATGCACTGAATTCACAGAATTCAAAACTTTCAGACCCCAAATTTTCAACATCAGGGAACACTATAGCATTAATACACTAAAGTCATAGACATGACAATTCCACTAGATGGAGATCTGCTTCTAATCCTCTGCTCACAATATATCCACAATATATTGCTTCACAATATATCCCAGCAATTAATTTTCTAAAAGTCCTAAGATAATACACCTTTGAACTTCACATACCTAACATAACTGTACTTTGAACTTCTGAAAGATCAGATTCTCACATTAACATTTTTAAACTAAAATACTCTATGGCAAAATAAAGTATAAAAATAGCAATCTATGGGTGAAATCTTATAGGTGAAATCATTCCTATGATTTTTCAGAATGAAACAGGCACAATTCAAAAACCTATTAATATATCATTTCAAGGCTGGGCACCCGTAGCTCAATGGTTACAGTGTCACCCTCATGTACTGGGAGTGGCAGGATCAAACCTGGCCAGAGCCTGCTAAACAAACAAACAAACAAAAATATCATTTAAAAATGTAATTTTCCCAAAAAGCACATAATTCAATCTATGATTATCACACCACCATTTTTTGTTACAATGTGATTTTTATAACAAAAAACAAACACTTTCAAGCTTAAATTCCAATAAGCTACTTGTTCTAGCTAACCATCTTAAATGTATACCACCAAAACAACTGAAAAATCATATATGCCTGTCATTGTGTAAACCACAGGGGACTGATTCCAAGACCACTTGTAGATACCAAAATCTGTACATAATCAAGTCCTACAGTCAGCCCTGTGAAACCCAGGATATAAAAAATAAGCCCTCTGCACAAATGGTTTCATACCCAGGAATCCTGTATTTTCGATTCAAGTTTGGCTGCAGATGAAGAATCTGCCAATATGAAGGGCTGACTGTATTTATTTTTTTTTAAATCCCTAAAGTTGGCCAGGCAAGGTGGCCCATGCCTGTAATCCTACCACTCCAGGTGGCCAAGGCAGGTGGATTGCTTAAGCTCAGGAGTTTGAGACCAGCGTTGAGTCAGAGCGAGACCCAGTCTCTAAAAATAGCTGGGCGTTGTGGTGGGCACCTATAGTCCCAGCAATTTGGGAGGCTGAGGCAAGAAGATCACTCAAGCCCAAGAGTTTGAGGTTGTGGTGAGCTATGACACTACGGCACTCTACCAAAGGTGACAAAGTGAGACTGTCTCAAATAAAAAAAAAATTGTAAACCCACATTCAAGTGTCAACTGCATACAAAATTCTTCCGTTTGGGAAAATTACCTAGAAACTACCAATCATGGTCTTTTAAATAGACCATTTTAAACATAAGTAATAAAGGTTCTAATTTTCTCTTTAGTTATATTCTTCAGAGGAGAAAAATATCACCCTCAAATCGGCAGCTTTAGAATTTTCTGAAGCAAATTTAACCAAATTACCCTTAACCAAAATTTAGTAAAAAATCTCAACTTCAGCTAGCCCAACCATTCTTTTTTTTTTTTTGTCTTTTATTTTTCTAGCCCAACCATTCTTTTTTGTTGTCTTACCTTCCTTCATCAATGTAATCTACTACAAGTGTGCTGAGGATAAAGAGAATGAGGAGGGCAATGAACATGTGATATATTGTTCTTATGTGGTCCACTTCAAGCAGCTCACTGTAAATGTAGTTCAAACAAATCAAATTAATAATCTATATTTCATTGCAAAACACCATATAAAGATCTTTCCTTAAAGCAGTGTAGAAGATGCTTAATATATCCTCCAAAAAAAACCCCTCAAAAAACAATGGCATACATTCTTGAAAACAAACCAGAATCAGTTTTCTAGGTAAACAAAGGTCGATCATTGAAAACAGGAACACAGAAACTACTTCTAAATGCTAAGAAGTTTTAAAAAATTCCTATCCATACATTCTACTCCCTACACTTAATATATACTGAGTACTATATATATTTCCAAGATGTTAAAATTGACCTAAGTTTCTGGCATGTTGATAACCCACCTCCTAAACAGTTCTGTCAATTACCCAAGCATATACCACCATGCCTGGGTGATGTGTCTATTTTTAGTAGAGATGGGGGTCTCACTTTTGCTCAGGCTGGTCTTGAACTCCAAGACCAAGCAATCTTCTTGCCTCGGCTTTCTAGAGTGCTAGGATTACAGGCATGAGCCATGGCACAGGGTGGCCTCCCCTTCTCTTTTGATACTAATTGACTTTTATATCTAAGATCAGGCTACTTTTCTCTTAATACAGTAAAGCCAGATTGTGTGGCTCAGGCCCGTAATCCTAGCAGTCTGGGAGATCCAGGCAAGCAGACTCCTTGAGCTCAGGAGTTCCAGACCACCCTGAACAGGAGCAAGATCTATCTGTACTAAAAATAGAAAAATTAGCCAGGTGTGGTGGTGTATACTTGTTGACCCAGCTACTGGAGAGGCTAAAACAAGAAGGATCACTTGAGTCCAGGAGTCTGAGGTTGCTGTGAGCTATGATGCTCAGCACTCTGCCTAGGACAACAGAGTGAGATGCTGTCTCAAAAAAAAATAAGGGGAGTTAGGGGAGAGAAAAGAAAAGACAAGACAGCATATAACTTTCTAGATGACTTTTCCTAAATAGATCTTTCAGATTTTTTTTTCCTTTGAGACAAGAGTCTCACTTTGTCACTCATGGTAGAGTACCATGGCGTCATAGCTCAAACTCTCAAGCTCAAGTAATCCTCTTGCCTCAGTCTCCCAGGCATCTGGAACTATAGGCACCTACCCCTATGCCAGGCTATCTTTGCTATTTTTTTTTTCTTTTTAGAGATGGGGTCTTAGTCTTGCTCAGACTAGTCTTGAATTCCCGAGCTAAAGCAATCCACCTGCCTTGGCCTATCAGAGTGCTAGGATTACAGGCATGAGCCACCACACCTGGCCTATCTTTCATATTTTACTAAAACAAGCTTTTAAATCTCATTTTTATAACTCTTAAAGTAACTTTTTGAGGAATTTAATATTAAATCTTAGAAATAACAATCTTCAGATCCTAATAAAAATCCATCTGTGGACCATAGAAAATGTGTTCTATGTATTTCCTTGGTTAATACATTTCTTTAGTTTTTAGTTATTTTTGACACAGAGTCTACTATGTCGCCCTCCATAGAGTGCTATAGTATCACAGCTCACAGCAACCTCAGACTCTTGGGCTTAAATGATTCTCATGCCTCAGCCTCCCAAGCACCTGGGACTACAGGTGCCACCACAAAGTCCAGCTATTTTTTTGTTGTAGCTGTCATTATTGTTTAGCTGGCCTGGGCGAGGTTCAAACACAACAGTCCTAGAGTATGTAGCCAGGGCCCTAACCACTGAGCTACAGGTGCTGAGCCATGTTTTTACTTTTTGAAGTATACTTTAATTTTGGTTATTTTTTAAATAATGCAAATTCTACCATTAAAACTTTAAATAGGGCTCAGTACACACAGCACAGTGGTTACAGCACTGGCCACGTACACCAAGGGTGGTGGTTTCAAACCTGCCTGATGCCTGCTAAAACAACAACAAAATAGCTGGGCATTGTAGCCATGCCTGTAGTTCCAGCTACTTGGGAGGCTGAGGCAAGGGAATCGCTTAAGCCCAAGAGTTTGAGGTTGCTATGAGTTGTGATGCCATGGCACTCTACCAAGGGCAACAAATTAAGACTCTGTCTCAAAAAACAAAAACACAACAAACTTTAATTATAATATCCAAAATAATTTTTATTTTCCTTTTATATGAAAAGCCTACATTTCCCCTATATGCAAATTTTAAAAAATTAATCTCTTCAAAAACAGTGTGACAAACACCAAAATGAAAGTTTACACTACATGCTTTGAAAACTCTAGCCTTCTTACCAGATCAATTCGACCCACAGAAAATAAATGTTAATAAGCAGAAGGTGCATTTTACAAAAAAATTATTAACAGCTGAGGATGGTGGCTCATGCCTACCATCTTTGAGAGGCCAAGGCAGGAGGATTGCTTAATGTCAGGAGTTCAAGACCAGCCTAAGCAAAAGCTACACGCCATCTCTACAAAAAACAGAAATATAAGCCTCAGGGCATGGAACTGTACACTTATAATTACTGGGGAGACTCAAGCAGGGGTATCACTTGAGCCCAGAAGTTTGAGGTTGTAGTGAGCTCTGGTGAAGCCATTACACTCTCGCTCAGACAACAAAGCAACACCCCATTACCAAAACAAAACAAAACAAAACCAAGAAACCCCACGCCCACAGAAAAGCACATTAAAAGACTTAAGGTAATTTTTTTTAACCAGCTCAACTATTTCAGGTTAAATTTCAGCAGTAGTCTTATGGATAAATAATCTAGAGAGCACTGAAGAAGAAATATTCATCACATACCCAAAATGCACCTTTAATTTTTACTTTACAAATGTTAATTGCTACTATTAATTTACAACATGTGTACTTTATGGCAGAAGAATTAAGGTAATAGGGGCGGCACCTGTGGCTCAAGGGAGTAGGGCGCCAGCCTCATATGCTGGAGGTGGTGGGTTCAAACCCAGCCCCAGCCAAAAACTGCAAAAAAAAAAAAAAAATTTAAGGTAATGGGGGTTTTAAAATAAGTAACTTTGAGAAAACTATCAAGTCTCTAAAATAACCAGCCAAATTAGAGATGGAAAACAATTTATACATCAAGAAGACATCAACTTATAGAACTCTCTTGAAATAGGTTTACCAAATTAGAAAACTTTTGTTTTTGTTTTAGCTCTTTGGGTAACCAATTCTCTGCAGCACAACTTCAAGAAATTTACTGGAGGTTATGACAGATAACCACAATCTCTAAACTCCTCCTTTGAAACTCAGAAAGGAGTAAGAGATAACAAATGCACAAAAAGAAATAGCCAAACTAATGCTTTATACGGATAGAGAGCGAGCTCCTTACATACTCACAGTGATTCCATCAAGATAGCTTTCTTAAATTCAAACTAAAAATTAACAAAAAATACTAAACAGTACTCACTCTAAGAGAGATCGCCTTGTAATAAAAATCTTTCCTTGGTCTGGAGATGCTCTCAGATCTCTGGGAAGAACAAAAAAATGAAAATTTAAGTACTTCAAGTGTTATAAGAAATCTAACCCACAGAGAAGAGAAAGAATATTACCAGCCACACCAGCTAACGTTAATTAACTACCTTTTCGCTATGATTCAGGGACTTTGTTAAGGATTTTATGAATGTTAATTCATTTAAACAATGTTATGAGATAGGTGCATGTATAACAATTAAGGATGAGGCTTGGTGCCCATAGTGATTAGGGTGCCAGCCACACACACCAGGGACGGCAGGTTCTAACCCGGCCCAGCTGCTAAACAACAATGACAACTGCAACAAAAAAATAGCTGGGCGTTATGGCATGCACCTGTAGTCCCAGCTACTTGGGAGGCTGAGGCAAGACAATCACTTAAGCCCAAGAGTTTGAGGTTGCTGTGGTGTTACCGCACTCTATAGAGGACAACATAGTGAGACTCTGTCTCAAAAAAAACAACAGTTAAGGATGAAAGAGATGTTAGATGTCCCTAACTGGAGAAGCACTCAAGGAATTCTCCACACCCAGCCTCTAAGGAAAGGAATTGTGGAAATCACACATTAGCAACCATTCTTCCTTCTTTCAGAGATACTCTGAGGTCACAGACATTCCTCCAACCATACTTTATTCCAAGTCATATACTGTTATTGGTCTATCTGAAACTGCACTGATGATTAGGATACTCTTCCTAGTGTCAAAGGACTCCCAATAGCTTCCTAATATTAAAGGCTGCCTCTGGTTACTAACAACTCCAATTTGGGGCAGCACCTGTGGCTTAGTGAGTAGGGCACCAGCCCCATAAACCGAGGGAGGTGGGTTCCAACCTGGCCCCGGCCAAACTACAACAAAAAAATAGCCCAGCATTGTGGCAGGCACCTATAGTCCCAGCTACTAGGGAGGCTAAGGAGAGAGAATCGCCTAAGCCCAAGAGCTGGAGGTTGCTGTGAGCTATGATGCCAAAGCACTCTACCAAGGGGGACAAAGTGAAACTGTCTCAAAATAAATAAATAAATAAAAATAAAAAATAAAAACTTGAATTTTAACATCTCACATTATCATATTCTTTAGGGTGTGCTGCAGTACCATAGGGGCACAAAACTGAGAAAAGCACAGAATAGCACATCAGTACACATCAGGCTTTGCTAGCCTTCCCGCTTACTGATGACTGACTAATCAGAACACTGGATGCTAACCACTTTATTAGAAGTGTTGTATAGACAGACATGTAACAATACAATTATGAGCAAGGACTCTGGAGCCAGATTCTGGGTTCAAATCCCTGCTTATAATCCTGGACAGCATTTAAGCATTCTATGTTAGTTTCCTAATCTGCAACATGCAGAGTTACATACATCTGCCTCATAGGGTCACTATTTGGTTTAAAAGAACCTATGAAGAACACTTAGCAAGTACTGGCTCTAAATATATTAGTAAATAGCCTTAAAAGTATGTATGTATGCTATAATACACACATTGAGATGGAAAAAAAAAAAATCACCTTTCTAGTGGCTAAAGAATTTTCCCAGTGTAACACACAGCCAATAAAAAGTGGTGACAGGGTATGAACTCAGGAATTTTCATTGCAGTCCATATTCTGACTACTGATCTATACTGAGTAGATGTTTGTATTAAAAGAAAGTAATACACACACTTACTTTGTTCTGTGGTTGTTTTTCTCTCCTTCAAGAACAGAAAAAGTTGTGAGAGCACATCCACCATTATCTAATGATGCCGATTTTTCAATGAGATTAGTCACAAAATCATCAAAATGATTCCCAATTTCCTTCATAAAAAATGGTTTCAATTCCTAGAGTTTTAAAATAAAGAAAAATGTAAGGAAGTAACATATACTTGTGGGTTATTAACATTTTTCTAAAAGGCGCTCTTAAACAGAGCTGGGCCAAAAGAAAGCCATACTAGTAAGTGAGTTCCCAGGCGAAGCAAAAAACACTTCCCATGACTTGTAGTTTCAGAAATGGCTACTAAAAAAGCAACATAATGACTTGTACCCTTTTAAGGCATACATCAAGATATCAAAGTAATCACCTACTAAATGAATTCCTAAAAGTGATCTATAAAATCAAAATTACAAAAATGATTTTTTAAAAAGATTATTTTTTTTATTTAGAAAACAAAGTAAAAAAATCAATTGGCATTATATTCCCATTATATAACTATATTTATACTGTTTTGGTTTTTTTTTGGTACAGACCCAGTCTCACCTATCGCCCTTGGTAGAGTGCCATGGCGTCACACAGCTCACAGCAACCTCCAACTCCTGGGCTTAGGTGATTCTCTTGCTTCAGCCTCCCCAGTAGCTGGGACTCCAGGCGCATGCCACAAGGACCGGCTATTTTTTTGTTGCTGTTTGGGTGGGGCTGGGTTTGAACCCACCACCCTTGGAATACGGGGCCAGCGCCCTACCCACTGAACTACAGGTGCTGCACTTCATAACTATATTTTAAGTCCTTTTTTTTCTGAAGCAATCCCTTCATTCCAAGTACTTACCATTTATATTTTGGAGCATGTCATTTCTACATCATACTTCATTTATACAATGTTTACTCCTACCTACATATTTATATAACCATAAAACATGCGCCTGCATATATGTGTTAATATAAACATATACATACACAAATACATATTTTCATAAGGCAAAGGTAAATTATGTGTTTTCTTTAAAATGTGCACACGTATAAATGTTATGTGTTTGGTCTCAGTTTTTTCTTTTTAACACAATTATTAACATTTTAAAACTTGTTTTAAAAAGTTTTTGAATAGTATGAAGCAAAAAATATTTTTTTTCAGGTTATAATAGGCCACCTACTGTAGATGCCCAAATTATAAATTTGATTATTTTTAAATTGTCAAGACTTACCACAAAGGAAAATAAAATATTATTTACTAATTCTTCAAGAGAAAAAAAATGCTTTTTTTCTGACTGAATTATTTGTTGAACGCAAACAAAATGAAGTAGCATTTTTCTGGGTCCTGTTTTAGCAAAAGGAGTTTGACCTTAACCAAGTTCTTTAAAGGTCAAACCTAAAAACATCAATGTATGACTATACAAAAGCTTTTCAAACTAATCGTGTCTCCTCCAATTCCCAACTATCTTCTGGGTCCTGGGCAGTGAGAAAACACTAAGGTCCCAGCTGTCACAGGATAGTTAATGGAGTTAGAAAATATAAAACATACATATACACAGAAGGCTGCATGTCACCTGAGCACTATAACTATAAAAGTTTAGCAAGCAAAGCAAAGATAGTGATTGGAACTGGAAGTCATTTTTGGGTTAAAACAGCAAATAAAAGTAGGATTTAGACTGAGTGAAAGTGGCAGAAAAGAGAGACAATGCGGTGAAAAGCAGAGACACAGGAAAACATGAGGAGTTTTAGCCACAACCGAAAACGCAAGCAGTAGGTTTTAGGGACTATGTTCCCTAGGAGAATAAAGAGTTTTACCAAATTAATTTTTCACATTAAGATTATCTGGCCAGGTGCAGTGCTCACACCTGTAGTGGCAGCACTGGGAAGCCAAAGCCAGAGGCTAGGAGTTCAAGAGTGCCTGGGTGACATAACAAATCCCAATCTCTACAAAAAATAAAAAAAAATTAGTGGCTCAGCACCCACAACCCAATGGGTAGGGCGCCAGCCACATACACCGAGGCTGGTGGGTTCAAGCCCAGCCCGGGCCTGCTAAACAAAAATGACAACTGCAACCAAAATATAGCTGGGCATTGCAGCAGGTGCCTGTAGTCCCAGAGGCTGAGGCAAGAGAACTGCTTAAGCCCAAGAGTTGGAGGCTGCTATGAGCTGTGATGCCACAGCACTCTACCCCGGGTAGAGACATAGCGAGACTCTGTCTCAAAAAAAAAAAAAAAAAAA